>NC_135451.1:15210000-15240000 GCF_051991255.1 Vanacampus margaritifer
GTTCAAAAGGAGTTGGACAAAGTACAATAACTTATTTAGTCTTACCCCATATTACTCATATTCAGTCATTTATAACCCCCCCCCCCAAAAAAAAAAGATGACTCCATAATTTTATGTATTAGCGTGACTTGTACAAATGTAAAACAAAAAGCTCCTTCATATACATCTAATTTTATCAACCAACAATACTTTTATGATAGAATCCGTTAAGTTCAATCCGACAACTGCTGACACTTTTATTTCATATTTACAAGCAAAATAATCCAAAAAGAGATGGCTTGCATCTGCAGATCCTCACTGGTCGGTCCTAGGCTTCTTCACCACCGTGTCCAAGGACCTCATCCTAAGGGGACACAGACATGCACCACCAAACCTTTAGACCAGATGTCAGACCCCACTTCAACTGGGTCAAAGGTCACACGCGCACATCAGATGGTGCCGCTCACAGAAATCCGACATTTTGCGCTTCTCCGACTGGATGAACACCTGAAAGGCAAAAGTCATTTTGGTGTGGATATGATTAAAATCATATCAGGATCCCAGTCTGTATTACATCTGGTTCCGTTCTGAGCCAGATCCAATATCAGATTTAAGCCAGATTCAGAACAGATCTGAATCTGTTCTCATTCAGATCTGGACCGGTTTTCATTCAAATGCTGATATAGTCTGAATTAGATTAATATGTGCTCTGAATACAGTCTAAACCAGATCTGATCTAAATAAGGTGTGGATACACTTTGGATCTGGTCTCGAAGCAGATCTGTGCTCAATTAGATCTGGCCTGGGGTTGAGACTCATTGCGTCACACAAACATCCTTAAGTTTTGAGGAAGGATCATCGCATTCACAATGTGACGCCAACATTTTAAAACAATTTAGGTTCCACTTTTTGTCGCCATCGTTTTTACATCGTTACCTGAAACCGTGAGCACATGTTGTTGAGATATGTCGAGGTTTCCTCCAAACGCTTCATATGTTCTGACATAGACTTCGCCAAGCTGTGTAGCACAACTGCCCTACACACACACACACACACACGAACATGTGTACTGTGGCCGGGACCCGTGTCGATGCGCAGGTATTGTTCGGGTGGTTAACCTTTGTTGACTGATGTCATCGAAGAGAGAGGCGACTTCTTGTTTATATTCTTCGGGCAACAGGAGAATTTGAGCTCGGGCTTCCTGCCAGCAGTCCTGAAAGAAATTTGAAGTTTGTTGAAATGGATCAAGACAACAAATTCAAAAATCATTAAAAAAAAGACCAACGTTGTCATGTTCAAAGCTTCTCGTGAAGACGCCGAAAGAGTTTTTAATGGTGGACGTTGAGTCGAGCTGTCGCTCCGCCTCCTGGGGGTTTAGAGGCTCCTCCCCTTTCATGGATGTACTTTCAATTCCGTGTGGCTCCTCAGATGGCTCGTTCGGTGACCCTGCAAATCTCATGTTGATATCAACTGGATAATAGTTGCATAGTCAAATGAGTTCCCTATTTTTTCCATGACTTGTGACTCCAAATTCAATCGAATGGTAAAAGACTTTTACTTTGTCCAGACTAGACTTTTTCTGTATACGGTTTGATAACTGAAACACTGAAAGCTGGACGACAATGAGTTTGACAGCCCTCATTGTGCTGTATCGCTTATTTTGAAGCAAATGATGACGACTGAAACCAACAAAAAAACGCAATCCAAAATTGTACCTGCAGGCTCCGCCCCCTGAGGCTGATGCTCACCAGGTTGAGGCCCCTCAAGAGTATCGCATTCGTCAGACAGGCAACCTTCCCCGAGCAGTTGAGAATTATCATTCGGAACATACAGATCTTCCTTCAAAATGTACATCTTGTATTTGGACTGTACACAAAACTGTAATGGCGTCCAAAGATTTGTGGCTTTGAACATACTAGGACTGAAAATTGAAAGGAGAGTCAAAGACCTGAATCTGCAGCTGCTCGCTTCCTGTTGAAACGCTGAAAAGTCAACACGTTTGTAATGTTTGTTGATGGAATGAAAAAATAGGCTACATATTTATTAAAAAAAAAAAAAAAAAACCTTGTTTAGAGAACAGCCCTGTCCAAAGTTGTCTTCCTGAGAGCTCTCTGGCTCCGCCCCTGCAAAAACACCTGGAAGTCATTGGAGAATTGGAGATTGTTCACAGCAAATTATTATTATTTTTTTAAATATCAAAATGCTGCATCCAATCTTGCGGCGAAGCGCCGGTTCGAGTGGTCTCACCCGAGTCTTTCAATGGCATCGAGCCTACAACTTGATCGAAGAGGGTCTCTGCTCGACTCTGAGAAGTCTGTTAAGGTATCAAGCATCCAAGACCAAAAGGAATTCACAACATGTCTTACAAATTAAAAACCCATTATAGGTTTGAAGGGGAAAAAAAAAGAAGGAATTCTAGCCCAGCCCTAATCGGCGACTTTTAATGATGTCATCCAATGGTTACCTTGGCAACAGCGGCATCGTCGCTGCTCATGGGAGACATCGGAAGAACTGCACGAATGCAGACGGACGTCAATTGCGATGACAGCGGAGGTTTATTTTTTTAAACGACTAACCTTTGAGTCGAGTTGAGAGTGGCTTCTTTCTGTAGGTTTTTTGACCTAGCGGCCGTTGTGTAGGGGAGGTGGAGGCCTGGTCGTTATCACCCGAGTCTTTGTGGGCTTCCTGCTTTAAAAAAACAGCAAAAATCGCACCAAGCAATTAGCTCAGAGATACCGGTCCAAACTTATTAAATTATTCATGAGCCCCAAGTCCTAAAATTGGGCTTAAATTTGACTGGAATCCAGTAGTTGACTCGGGTGCCCTACCTCTCCCGTGAAGACCCCCGCAGCCGCCGCCTTCAGCTCTCCGAGCAGCTCCGGCCGGAAGAGCAGTTTTACTCTGTGGCCGTTGACACCCATGTGCATGATGGCCACCTTCAGACGGACACTAAGGACCGCCTGATCCCCGTTTCCTTCTGGGGGAAAAAAAAAAAAGACACTTTGAGCTGATTTAGCTTGGACCGAAATTTTCAGGAGAACCTCATTTAACGTACCGTCCTCCTGGACCTCGAGCCGGTACTGGTCTACGTCTTCCTTGAGTAGGTGCACAGAACCCCACAGGAAGCCCTGAAAAAAAAAAACGATCACACGTACTCGCACAGCGCACCAAACCGGCCCCACAACTTACCTGAGGAAGGTCGATGAAAAAGCTGACACATTGTGATCCAAAGTTAAAGTCGACCCAAAACTCCTCCCATTTGTCGTTTTGGGGACGAATAAGCTGAAGAGGAAGAAGAGGAGAAGTGAGCGTGAACAAGAGACCAATTATATCTTTTTTATTATTATTATTATTATTATTTAGTTTTTTCTTTTTCTTTCTGGAGACCAATTATATCTTTTTTTATTATTATTATTATTATTTAGTTTTTTCTTTTTCTTTCTGGAGACCAATTATATCTTTTTTTTATTTTTTTATTATTATTATTATTATTATTTAGTTTTTTCTTTTTCTTTCTGGAGACCAATTATATCTTTTTTATTATTATTATTTTATTATTATTATTATTTAGTTTTTTCTTTTTCTTTCTGGAGACCAATGATATCTGATGCACGTCCGGTTTTGACCTCTGTGGTCTCCAAGAAGGCGCTGATGCACGGGAAGGTCCAAACCCTGCCACGCAAAACAACCGCAGTCAAACGAGCGTTGAAGCGGAAACCAAAAAACCTTCCGGACCGTCACCTTCTGGCTTTGCCTTGACGATCGTTGAGGAAGTTGAGGAAATGCCGACAATCCTTGCAGTCGCGCAGGTCAGAGACAGATAAATGGGTCAGAAAAGACCGGACACCAACAGATAGGCCAGGTTGAACTGTGTTTGTGAGGTTGCAGCGCCCTCTGTTGGTCAGTTTATTGGCACCGCTTTAATTCTAGTCAGGCATGTTCTTGGCCACCTATGCTTGTTGTTAAGACCCACGCTAAATCCACAGACGGCACTGATCTGAATATACTGTATGACTGGATAGCCGCTAGCCCATACACGCCCGTCCGTGCGAGCCGTTGAAGCGACATGGCGGCCATCTTGTTCCTCCCATCTTGCGAGTAGACTACTGTATAAAATATATATTTTTAACACGTTAAAACAAAAACAAAAAAAACTAACAAGTGGATGGCATGTGCTGCTTTGATGACCCCCCCCTTTTCTTTTCTTTTTTATCACTCAGTTCCTTAGACCCTAATATTAGATTTGGCAGAGGCATCTTTTGTTGAATTACAGTTATAATTCTTTAATTTAAAAAAGTATATAATTTATACATGTATTTAAGGCAATTTGTAAAATGCCTGAAGTCCTCTTGTTTTATGTTTAACAAATTAAAACATCATAAATCATGCTGTTTTTACCAAGTACTGTCTCAAATGTTTTCCAATTTCGGTAATGTAAATGTATAGGATTGTATTCTGAGAAACGTTTCTTGGGAGGAGCAATATGGCGGCCTGGCGGCTTCGATCCAGTCATATAGTCAAGCTATGTTCTAACCGGACTTACTGCAGCGGTTATCAACCTCACAATTCAGTTTCTACCAGCACATTTTTTTCAGCGGGTGAACATTTTTTTCAGCGGGTGAACACTTACCACCTCAAAGTCCGGGGCTTTAATGAGACCAAATGCGTCGGCAATGTCCGAGCAAGAGAACCACCGATTGGCTCTGTGGACTCGGTCCTTCCTGGGAGTCATGTAGCACAAAGCCTCCACTAGGCTCACCTGCAACTCGTAGTCTGCAACGCAAGCACATGCCTCAACACGCGTGGAATGGTGGAGGTTCGAGAGAGGGGATTCCTGTTTTTTGGTTGACTTTGATTTGTTTGACCCCAAAGCGGAGCAGAACAAAATGTTTTTATTCATCAGACCTTGTAGTCCACCTTTCTGGATTTGGTGACTCCACTCACCTCCGACCGTCTCCATGGTCTTCCCCAACTCGTACCTGCAGACATCAACTTGACAAGTGTCCGAGGGTACAAACAGAATGCAAAAGTAGGGATCTCATCATAATCACATCATCCACAGGAGCGTTTGGTCCAATCGGACGCGCTTCTTCTGATTTTTCCCCAAAGAATGCAGGATGCTGTTGAACGTTCTCACTGCCTGACCGCCACAAACGACGACATCAAACAACAACAACAACAACAACAACAAAAGTCATTTCAATAATCCACCGTTACCTCCACTCGGACACTGAAGCGTAGTTGCGATTCTAGGAGCGTGTTCAGAAGTTGCACGAGGATCAACGACAGTTCAGAAGCTGATGGGCAGAGGTCAGAGGTCATGTGACTTGATGTGACATGACCTCTCATGTGACCCACCTGAAAGACATGATTGGTCCAGCAGCTGGAAGACAGAAGCGCAAAGGTGTTGTCAAGGAAACGCAGCTGGCCCCGCCCCTCGCCTTGCAGTCATGCACCTCACCACCAGAAAGTCGTAGAAGCTTTCCATCAGCGGCAGCTGGTTCGAGTGTCGCCGGGATCCAGAGGTTAGGAGCTCGCTTGTCGTATGGAACCAAGAGAGCACCTAAGCCCAAACCATGACATCATCACACTCACTGTTGATATGAAGTAGACATATGCGCGACGTACATAGACATAACATTTGCGTTACTTGGTGGGTGATTCCGAGATTGACCAGGGTCTCCTTGAGGTCATCGTTGCCAAACAGAATCTCCAAAGCCTTCAAGACCACGGCCACTTTGCCAAACTCGTCTGAGCTCAGCAGCTGTGCGTCACAGGAAGTGATGATGACGGCACATGATGTGGGCGCGCGGGGGGTGGTGGTTGGGGGTTGGGGGGGGTGCAGCCGGTACCTTGTGGACGCGCTGGCCCAGTTGGGTAAGTGTGCTCTCGCGCAAGCCTTCCTCACGAAGCAAGCAAGCCATTCGGGATGAGTCGCCGCGGGATAGACAGGCCTCCATCTCCATCTCCAGCTAAGACACATTTCAGGAGGGCGATTGACAGGCGTCTCGGCCAATGAGACGCCACCACTTTGGGCTTCAACCAATCACAATCATAGTTTTCCCCTCATAGTCTGCTTGCTAACGTGTTGTTGTTTTTTTGTACCTGTTGATTTGTTGTGTGCTAAAAATGACCCAAATGGGTGAAAAAAAAAAAGGACTAAATCAACTTTTTTTCCCCCAAATTTTGAGGTTATTTATTTAATCCCCAAAAGTTGGGTCATGCGAAGAACCCAAAAAAAATGGGTTGTAGTGTACTGTTTGGGTAAATATATTCTCCAGTGTTATTTATCCAACCCAACTGGTTAAATACAGAAAATCACCCCAAAAGCTCACCAACAACAGTTGGGTAAAATCAAAACAAAAACAAAGTTGGGTCACTGTGACCCAACTTTGTGTTATTTTGAACAATACAATTTTCTTGTTTTTTGTTAAAAAATGTTTTTTTTTTAATGACAATTAAAAAAGGGTCTCAAAACAACCCAACTTTTTGGGTTTGTTTGTTATCCATTTATCTTATCTTTTTGGGGTTAAATAACAGGGTCAAATGAATAACCCAAAAGAGTTTAGGTTGGTCCCTTTTTGAGCCAACAGCTTTCAGAGTGATATTGCTGTGGCGCCATCTTGTGGCGTCTTTCTGTTAAGGAAGCATGTTGACGTGAGGGGAGAAGCTTCATTTATGCAGGCCGGTAACCCTGACGGATCTTCCCTATTCCAATACAATACAAAAACTTGCCAAATTGTGAAGTAAAGTTGCGACTTGCAACCCATTGGACGCACAGGTGTCAAAGTCCTGCGAATTTGAGACGTTTCCGTTCTCCAACACAGCTGATTCAAATGATCAGCTCATCACCAAGCTCTGCAGGAGCCGGATAATTATCCTGATCATTGAATCAGGTGTGGTTCGCCCTCAAGGAACGGACTTTGGCACCTGCGCAGGGCGAAGCGCTGCCTTCATCCAACACACTCGTCGTGCTCACACACGTCAGCAGAGGGCGCTCAAGATCTGACTTTGACGTTTGCGCGTCTTAAAATTATTCACACTAAAATATCAGTCATTTTCACATTTGTTTTTCAGATCCATACACACACGCGCGATTTCCACGTTTGTTCGTGTTGTTTAAGCATTTATAATAACTTATCATGTGTAAATAAATTTAATTCTGCTTATGAACTGTGTGTTTGTGGTTCAGGTGTGGAAATGTCGGTCGGTAGTGTTGCAGTCGCCAAACGGAACGACTCATCTTTTTTTCTTTTCTTTTCTTTTTTTTGTATTGGAAACGAACCTTTATCTGAATTTTGCGAAAATATATTGAGGAATACAACTCCAAATGAAACAGGATTTTTGATGAAAACGTTTGTCTCAATTAAAATGCATTATGTAGTGTAGTAAAATCAATGCATTGAGACCTCCAAACTCGTTGCTATTCATTATTGACATTCTTTTGTTTTTTTTATGTGTGTGAATATCTTGACACTATTTCTCTCTCTTTTTTTTTTTAAACGCTCACACAACATTAACATCGCAAATATGTCTGTGACTCCGAAAACACGCCAAAATAACAAAACAACAAAAAAAAATCACAAATATATTTACGTATTTGTATGCGGGAAAGAATTTTGAGATTTCGTTCATGACGTCACCGAACACGACGGCAGCATGACATAAACGCGCAAGCAAGTCAGAAGATGGAATGCAAAAAAAAAAAAAAGAACAACAACAATAATGAGAAAAATAGCAATTATAATGCCAAGGAAGCGTGTTGGTTCGTACCATGATGACGAGTCGACGGCGCTCGCAGCTGCAACTCGTTCAGATCGTCAAGCCTTTATAGATTCGAAATCAAGCTTTTTCAAAGAACCGAATAACAAAATACAGACATAAAAAAAAACCCAGCTTGCTAAAGACAACTAAAAGAACGTAGTGTGAAAGTAAAACGATTTTTAAAATGATTAATAAAAAATGCTTTCAAAGAAAGTTGTGCTTTTTTTCCTCTCACACTTCAACAACACGCGCGCTACTTTCACTTCTTGTCAATTCCTTCTGAATTGGAATCCTTTTTTCTTTTTTTTTTTCAGAAAATTACAATTCAGTGAGAGGATGCTAAATTAATACACACAAGTTGCATGTCGTGCATTTTTTACAGTGCAGGTTAACATCCACGTTTTGTGTTGTGCAACTAAATGCAAGGCTATTGAACTGCGACATGACGAGTTACACACACACTTTCTATAATTGATGACTAATGACTTGTTTGTTTTGGGAGAAACATTTCCTTGTTTCCACAACATCTCTCACACACACACACACACACACGTACACACACTCCATCACACACAGTCGCACTCACACACTAGCTCTCGCTCTCTCTCTCTCTCACACACATGCTCACGAGCAGTCAAATACTGTACTCACACACACAAACTCATCTTCCTCCCCAACACACACACACAGAGGTCCCTCCCACAGGAGTGTGTTGAGTGTCTCGCCTTCTTTTTTTGGTTGCGAGTGAATCCTCAGACGACAATCTGTGACCATCTTTGAGGACTTTTGCAGTCCGGACTTGTCGTGTACTCCAAAGGCGCCCGACGACCAGCCCAAAGCAACGGGAGGACCAGGACCAGGACCAGCATCAAGATCAGGACTGGGACCAGGACCAGGACCAGGACCAGAAGCAGGAGCGGGACCAGGGGCAGTTTGAGGATGTCTCGAGCGGAGGATCGCGAGGAGGCGGACTGCGTGTGCTCCTTTGGCATGAAGTCCACTTGGGACATCAACGACCCCAAACTGCCGCAGGTCATTAGACAGCATTTTTTTCATCCTTTCCTTATTAGTAATAATCATCATTTTTTACACTTTAAAAACAGTTGGGTCAAAAATAACCCAACTATGGGTCCAAAATGGACCGATCTATTCGACCCAACTTTGAGTCATGAATTGGTCTTTTAGTGTAAACCAACTCATAAATATTGGTCAGAACATTTTCTTGTGCCAGAAAAATTATTATTTTGTATAAAACAAGCTAGAAAATTGGGTCAAATTGACCCATAAAGTGGATCGGTCCTTTTTTTTTTTTTTTAATCCTTAATTGGGTTATTTTTGACCCAACTGTTTTTAGAGTGCATCATTTCCTGTGAAATGTGAAACAAAAAGTATGCATTTATTTCACATAATTATGACAAAATAATATTTTGCTAAATCTTCCCCAAAAAGTAGTAAAATGTTGTAAATAATCATCAATACAATATTTCATTATTTATTCCAAATAATCATGTTGTCTCCCCTCAACAAAATTGTAGCTCTCGTTATTATAAATATAATTAACATTAATACAATTTAGAAACAGTCAACAATTAAATACTTTTTTTTTTTATATTGCATTTTCTAAAAAAAAACTAAAAAGTTATTTGAGGTGTGTGTTTGTGTTTTCGCGTGTTTGTGTGTGAGAGTGCATGTGCGCGCATTCACGCTTGTTGTTTAAACAGTAAAAACTGGTTTTTATATTTTTGTTCCCAGTGAAACCAAAACACGCACACACACGCACACTCAGCACGCGCATACGCACGCACACACAGGACACGACTGATCAATATCTTTCAATTGAACATGAAACGACATGTTAGCATGCTAGCCTCATTGAAGGCTCTAAATTGGCAAAATAGTTGTTAAATTGGATGTTTTGGTGTAATAATAATAATGATAATAATACTTTTGCTTTCGGATAGTTTTCAACTGGCCCCCCAAGACGAACAGCAACAAGCGTGATAGAAAATGTCCGACTCTTTGCGGCTAACATGCTAAATGCTAACGACTGTTTGTAGGACAGCAAGCAGTTTGACGCCTTCCAGGAGTGGACGGACGGTTACGTGCGTTACATTTACAGCGGTGAGAACGCGCCGCAAACGTGATGTCCTTCCAACTCCGCCGCGCTAACTAAGCTAATGTTGTTTTTTTCAGCGGAGGACAAGAACGCTCAGCGCCACCTGTCAGGCTGGGCCATGCGGAACACCAACAACCACAACTGTCAGATCCTGAAGAAGTCGTGTTTGGGCGTGGTGGTCTGCTCCCGAGGCTGCGCGCTGCCCGACGGTTCGCGGCTGCAACTGCGGCCCGCCATCTGCGACAAAGCGCGGCAGAAGCAGCAGAGTAAGGATCGAGTGCCTCTGCCGGCGTGACCTGAGCGGTCGCCGGCATCCGGGCTCATGTTGATGAACCTGTCGTTGTGTTCTAGAGAAAGTTTGTCCCAGTTGTGGCGGCGCTCTGGAGCTGCTGCCATGTCGAGGGCACAGCGGGTACCCCGTCACCAACTTCTGGAGAGTGGACGGAAAATCCATCTTCTTCCAGGTGTGTGTTCCAGAAATCAAGACAGTGTAAACAGGACCTGATTCCAGTTTGGGTCCTAATGTCATCCGATCCGTTGCTGTTCTTGCTGGTCTCTGTTTTCGCGTTCTGCTTCTCTTACTGCGGCGTCAATGTGCTTCTTCAGGCCAAAGGGGTCCACGACCATCCAAGGCCAGAGTCCAAGTCCGAGACGGAGGCCAGGAGAAGTTCGGTAAAAAGACGAGTAAGCTCGCCGCCGTTTGCACCAAAAAGACGCCTCATTGAATCCCAGGTAGACTCGAACAAGGGCCAAGTTCTTTGAGTTGTGGTCTTCGTGCTTATTGTTGGGTTGTCGTTGTGGATTCAGGCTCTCGGACCATCCCTACTCTCCTGCGTGGAGTCCGCAGACCGGATCTCCTTTATCGAGCCGAGCTTTCCGCAGCATTACCCGGCGTTCCAAAGTACAGAACCCTACTACAACCCCCACAATGCACTGGGAGAGACTTCCGCCAACCTGCAAAAGACAGCAAGTCCCAGACTCTACATGGGTAGACCCGGATACGAGTTCCAAGGCTACCTGACGTCACCTTCCTATCCGGTCACCTCAGAACTCTGCGATCCGAGGTGAGCCGGGACACCCTTTAGACCAGATCCGGGCGCTGTGAATGCACTAAACCCAATGTTGACATTCCGCAGGGTGGCTCCGGTCCTCGGTTGTCCGACGTCCTCGGCGTCCGCTCCTCTCTCGTCATCCGCCTCCTCGTTCGATCCGCCTCTGTCAAAACCGGGCTGGAAGGATCTCCTGAAGAGTTCCGGCCCTTACGGCGACAACCACCATTATTACAGTCCGGAATACCCGTGCCGCTACCCAGGAAACCCCCCGGCTTCTCCGGCTGCGCTGCAGACCATCATCACCACCACAACCAAAGTCAGTTGACTCAACTACATTATGAAACATCTTACATTTGATCCATATAAAGTTGATCTTAATGACTTCCAGATTTGAGATCCTTGAAAGCTACCAAATCTTAGATCCTTGTTTAGTGCTTAGATGTGTGATGTTTGTTTTGTAGATATTAAATCTGTCGATTCGATGTCGATGTTTGGTGTGTGTAAAGTTGATGTCCAATGGCAGCTGACTGTCCTGGTGGTCCTCAGGTGTCCTATCAGCCGTGTCCGAAGGGCGCCGCCTACCAGTCGTGCCCCAAAGTCCAGCCCGGGCTCCCCGGCTGCTCGACGCTGCTGGACGAGTCGTCGTCATCGTACTCGGCCGAAGTGAAGGTGACGGAGGAGTCGGGCGGGGTCATTAAGTCCCTCTCATTTCAGCCCGAAGTGGTCCAGACCAAAACGGAGCGAGCCGATGCCTACGACTATCGCTACGGCTACGGCAACACCTTCCGGTATGACGACTACTGAAGCGCTCGTTACCTCCGTTACCATAGCGACTGAACATGGGAATGACGTCTCCTACAACGGGGAGCTTTGAGGAAATTTTTCTTTGGCCTCCCCGCAGAACAAAATGTGACCCCTTTGAACAAAAACTGGTTTCAAGAAAAACATTTGCTGCCTTTTCCTGTTGTGGAAATTGAAAAATAAACGGCAACTTTAAGGAGATGCTAGCATGTTGCCAAGTTAGCATGTTGAAGCAACATGCTGGCCTAGTCTTACCACAAGTTAGCCTGCTGGAGCATCATGCTAGCCAAGCGTTACCGCATGTTAGCATGTTGAAGCAACATGCTAGCCTAGTATTACCACATGTTGGCATGTTGAAGCAACATGCTAGCCAAGCGTTACCACATGTTAGCATGTTGAAGCAACATGCTAGCCAAGCGTTATCACATGTTAGCATGTTGAAGCAACATGCTAGCCTAGCGTTAGCACATGTTAGCATGTTGAAGCAACATGCTAGCCTAGCGTTACCACATGTTGGCATGTTGAAGCAACATGCTAGCCTAGCGTTACCACATGTTGGCATGTTGAAGCAACATGCTAGCCAAGCGTTACCACATGTTAGCATGTTGAAGCAACATGCTAGCCTAGCGTTACCACATGTTAGCATGTTGAAGCAACATGCTAGCCTAGCGTTAGCACATGTTGGCATGTTGAAGCAACATGCTAGCCTAGCGTTACCACATGTTGGCATGTTGAAGCAACATGCTAGCCCAGCGTTACCACAAGTTAGCGTGTTGCTTCCAGGTTGACCATTTTTGAACATTTCATCTTGAGGACGAAAGCGCAAAAAGACATTTTTGGTGTTCGGACTCATCATATTCATTTCCGATCAGTTGATTGGCCTTATCAATGACTTCCTTTCATTTCCTGTGAGCGCTTAAGCTGTCAATCATCATGGCAAGTTGACAACCCTCACATGTCCTTTTGTCTTATTTATTGATCATCAAATCTCACATACTTCTAATTACGTCGTTTTTAATCATGCGTACGGGCATATACAAACACACACACATGCATAGCCACACCTTTACAAATGCACAAACACACCTTGCGGGTGACGAAAAGGTGAACGTGAGTCAAATGTTTGACGCTTAAACGTTAAGACGAGAGAGTTTGTGTGTGAGCGCACTAAATGTGTGTGTGTAATAAACGTGCGTGCACAGGAAGTGTTTTTGTGTCTTGTCACTGAGCTTCATTTGAATGAGAAAAACATGCGCAGAGTTGAAGGTCAGGTGAAGGTCATCCGCAGGTCAAGTGAAGGTGATTAGTGTGAAGGGGCAGGCGAAGGTGATTGAATGAAGAAGGTGTGATGTCGGCCAGGTGCGAGGAGGAGAAAAAGCTGCGCTGTGATTGGCTCAACTCAGATTTGTTTTTAGTTTGAAGTCAGCCAGCGTGCGCTAAGACGTCCACCTGGAGGACACACATGGACGGACACGCACGCACGCACGCACGCACGCACGTCCGCGCAAGTGTGTCTGTGCAGTAATTCTATCCTTTGGGCAACATGTTCTTATATTCTCATCTCCTCCTCCTCTGCTGATCGTCATCGCGGACTTTTCACACGCAAAACTTCTTCTTGGTTAAGTAAATCATCATCTGCCCCCCCCACCCCCCCCTCCCCCACGCTTCCATGTTCCTCCGACGGCTGCTTTGAAATCAGTGCCATCATCGTCATTATAAACAATTTGTCTTTTGATTTGGAATTTTTAAAATTGTCGCGAACAAAGAGTGATGTGGGCCAGAACTCATGCGCTTGTTACCCCCCCCCCCCCCCCACACACACACTGCCGCCTCAGCTTGACACACACCCCCCCCCTTCCACCCCTGACTGGCTGGACCAGTTTCGGTTGTAATCGTATCATCAGTGCGTATCGGAGCGTCTCATCAGCGTCTCATCACGTAGACGTCCAGAACCAGTACCAGCATGATGGCGCTTTTCATCTTCCTCTCTCAACATGGATACCAACATCAACAAGACATGCTCACATCAAAGACACACACACACATACACCGCGTGTGTGTGTGTCTGTGTAAAAAGTTAACATCCTGAGGTCACATGAAGGACATGCAGGAAGCGCAAGACGGCTACCAGGACCAGGTGGAGTCTGGACCCGGGTGGTGGTCCATCTTGTTGCCTGGTTTGTTCCGCTGGCCCGCTTGGAATGCTGAAAGTGCACAAATGTGTCACAGTTTGGTCGCGAGCTTGTTTGTTAGGTTCCCGTCCCGCTTACTACAAGAACAAAATCCAAAACAAGCGGGATTATTGTATGTGTAAACACGAACAGATTTAATGACATTTAAAAAAGAAACATGAAAAGCAAAAATATTTTCTTGAAGGCAACATTAGGTGGGTTTGGTCTTCGTTTTAGGAAATGAACAATGCACCCTTAAAACTGCTGGGTCAAGATTGAATAACCCAAATTTAGTCCAAAATTGAACCGACGCACTACTTGGGTCAGAACAACTTTCTTGGTTGTTTTGTATAAAACAACCCCCCAAAATCTGGTAGTTTTGTTGGGCTGTTGGGTCATTTTGACCAGGGTTAGTTGACCCAAGGTTAACCTAACTTTGGGTCCAAACGACCCAATTTTTGTTGAATTTAACCCAATTTTGAAGAAAAAAAGGTAGTTTTGACCAAAAGTTGTGTCATCTTGAATCCAAGTAGTGGGTCAACTTTGCATCAAAAGGACGCTTTTTTTTTTAACTACAAATTTTTTTTTTGGAGGGGGGGGGGGGGTATTTTGGACTCAAAAGTTGGGTCATTTTGAGTCCAAATGGTGGGTAAACTTTGGGTCAAAACCTTTTTATTTTTATTTTATTTGACACGACTCTTTTAGTTGTTTTGTACAAAACAACCCCCAAAATCTGGTGGTTTTGTTCAGTTGTCGAGTCAATTTGACCTAAGTAGTGGGTCAACTTTGGGTCCAAATGACCATTTTTTTTGTGAATTTGACCCAACTTTAAAAAAAAAAAATGTTTTGAGTCCAATTAGCGGGTAAACTTTTTGTGTAAATTTGACCAAACTTTCTTGGTTATTTTGTACAAAACAAACCCCAAAAATGTGTAGCTGTTTTGGGTTGTTGGGTCGATTTGACCGAAGTAATGGGTCAACTTTGGGTCCAAAAGACCAATTTTTGGGGGTGAATTTGACCCAACTTAAAAAAGAAATTGAAAAGTTGAGTCAATTTGAATCCAAGTAGTGGGTCAACTTTGGGTCAAACCGACCCTTTTTAAAAAAAAATTTGATCCAACTTAAAAAAAAAAAAAAAAAACAACAATTGGGTAGCTTAGACCCAAAGTTTGGTCTATTGGAATCCAAGTAGTGGGTTAACTTTGTGTCAAAAGAGCCCTTTTTTGTGTGTAGAATTGACTTTCTGAGTTGTTTTAAACCAAAAAGGCTCCCCAAAAATTGGGTCACTTTGGTCAATCAAAGTAATGGGTTGATCCAATTTTTGACCAAGAGGATATTCTTGACTCAGCAGTTTTTAGATTAACACAAAAGTTACTGTACTGGCAAAATTTCTTCTTCTGCTCACTTGATCGGAACCCAGTCCAGGTCCAGGGTGGCGTTCTGGGACCCGGTGTGTGTATGTGTGTGTTTTGACAGAACAGGAAGTTAGCGGCTGAGTGAAGAAGAATGAAGTCGGTTTATGTTGAAGTTTATCTTTGATGAGAGCTCAGGATGGGACAGGCCTGAGCGTGATGCAGACGCGCGCGCACACGCACACACAGATTTTCACCCACCTGAAGGAGACGGGAGGTCACATGGTCTGATAGCAGGAAGCTTCTGAATAAACATGTCATCTTCTCAGCTCACCTGTGTCTACTGTGTGTGTGTGTGTGTGTGCCGCAGACAGCGGCGTGTCACATGATGGATGCCGTGTGTGTCACGCTCGCCGACCCGCATCAGGAATGTGAGCTACGCGGTTAGTTAGCTTAAAGCTACGCACATGGTCACATAACAGAAGGGCTCCGCCCACTGTGACTTGAGTTCAAGTGTTTTGCTTGTTTCAAAATGGAACCCGTCTCCTTTCCTCAGAACGTTGGAACCTGACGTCACACGTTCTTCGTGATGTGATGACCCCGACATAAACAAACGCCAACGAGGCCAGAGTGACAAAAAAAAAAAAAAAGCGCCGCCAAAAGCAAAGATAACAGCTTGAACTAGAAGCAGTTTCTGGAGAAATTGGGTGTGACAGCTGAGAGGTTAAAAGAAATTTTGTGAAATGATGACCCGGAATGAGCTGAACAGCCTAAAGTCAGAATGGTTTGAATTGGTCTATAAATGTAGAAATTAGAGGAGAAAAACAAAAGAACTACATTTTATTTTTTAAAAGTATTTTAATGGCAATATTTTTTTAATTTAATGGAATTTTGGCATGTTGAAAATCGTTCCCAATGTGAATTGAATGTCTAAAGGATTTTTTATGTCAAACAATGTGAATCTGTTAAGTTGAATAGGACATTAGTGAATTTTTGGTAAATAAATGTTTAATTTATTGAAAAATGTGAATGAGGAAAAATATTTTTGGATTGTGATGAAATTTGAATTTTGTGAATCAAGTCAATAAATGTGGAAATAGAGGTGAATAATACATGAATTTTTAAAAAGAAATGTGAACATTCGGAAAAATGAGTGGGAACAAATGAGAAATTTCTGGTGCGTGTGATTTTTTTGGATTGTTGAAAATCCTTCCCATGGTGAATTGAATGAGCTGCAAGTCCCCCCCCCCACCCTCCCCAAATGGTAGCGATGTAAATGTGTCGTGTTCGAATGTGCTATTGAGAATGAATTGTGAATCTTTGGTTGAAAATGTTGAATTTTGCGGAAAAAAAAAGAAAAATATAAGCACACTTGATGTGAATTTTTGGAACATGTTGAAGTTGGAATGGTGATAATTGGTTGAAAAATGTGGAAGGAGTAGCGTGCCAAAGAAGTGTGAGTTATCAAATATAGTCAAGTTGAAGGTGGAGGACTTTACAAGTTCCGATTTACAAGGCAACACATCTCTGATTAGCTAGACTTCTTTTTGGCTTTAAAAAATAAAAATAAAATTACAGACAATATAAAAAGCGATGCTTGGATTGGAAGAGGGGGGGGGGCACCAAAACCATGACCCCTTCATCTTAATGGACAGGCAACTCGCTCACCATTTTGTTCGGCACAAAGCAAATGATGTCATCATCCTCATTGGCAGAAAGTTGTCGTTGCGGCGACCGAAATGCGAGTAGATAAAAAGCCTGTCAAGTGGTTTTGATGCTTGCCAGAGAAGGTGAGCAGGTGGCGGCCATGTTGCCGACCGGCCCTGATGAAAGGCAGCGCACAGTCAAGTGCGCCATCCGGCTTTTTTTTTTTTTGTTGTTGTCGTGACGAGCACGGCGTCCTGACGCACGACTCAGGTCGGCAACAGCTGAGCTCCACCAGCGCAAACGGAGGGCCGACTTGATCTTACTTGCTAGATGGACTTCTTCACTTTGAAGAGATTTACCACCAGAGCTCATCTTAACATAAATCAGCTCAAGCACCCCTGAATTGAATCCTAGCACCCCCTAATTTTTGACTGTATTTCCAGCTGCCCCCCAAATAACACAAAAAAAAAAAAATAATCAAATCCGTTTTTGGTATTATTATGTTGATTTTATAAATCCAATCAGTTGCTCGTTTGTTGGATTCAACGTTCAAATCCACTTTTGATGCTTTTGTCACAGACTTGGCCACAAAGTCAAATGCTTCTCTTTCATAGTAACTGTGCTCAAATTTAAAGGACAGTGAAACTGCTCTTGCCAGGCCGGAACCCGGAACGTCCTTCCCCCCTAAAATGGAAGCATCTTTTGGTTTGACACGGTGAGAACTTCCGGTAGAATGAAAAGGACTTTCCCGCTAATGTTTCCTCAGCCAGCAGGGGGCAGCAGCGCTCGACATGTAAAATCATGAAATTTGGATTGACTTCATTTCGACGCAGCACATTCAAGCTGCGCTTTGTTTATTTGCCCGGTAGGTGGAGCTGTGGCATCGCTACACTGCTCCAGGCGACCCGCACACGCACGCACACGCACAGGTTATTTGGTTGCTATTTTTTATTATTTTTTTTATCGAAGCAGACGTGCAGTGTCAGGTTTAAGGGCCAAAGGGTCAGGGGGCGGGGCTAGGCGGCTATAGCCCTGTCAAAAATCTGTTTAGCTCCTCCTGCATTTTATTTAATATTGTAATATATATTTAAAACTTATTTTCTCATCAGTCAAGCCCCTCTTTAGCTTCATTTTGTCAGCCCAAGCAGCACATCTCAGCTAGCTAGCTAACTTTTCAATTTAAGTCAGTAAATTTTTTATTTTTTAATCCAACTTTTATGAATATTTCGATAAAACGTAAAAACAAAAAAAAATCTTACCACATTTAGACATGTTTAATACCACTTTTTTTCCCAGCCATAGGCATGCAGGAGTACCCCGTTGTCATGTGATAAGGTGTTAATTTGCTAATTAGAAGTTTGAGTTAAATAAAAAGGCTATTGTAAAGATATATTTGGACAAGTTGCTACATAGAGCATCTTTTGAAACAATTCATTTAACAAAATCAAACAATTGAGGAAGTGTGAAATACCCCAAAAAATATTAAATCACATATTGTAAGATTAATTCAAAGGCAATACACAGATAATGAAAGCTTGGACATTTTTTTTCCCCCCTGAACCCAAAAAGTTTGAGATTTCCTCAGGTTCTGACACAGTACGTGCGTGCGTGTGTGTGCGCGCGCGCGCGTCCAGCAGGGGTCGCCGCAGAGCAGCCGTGAGCGCGAGCGTCAAAGGAGACTTTGTGAGCCACACACACACAGAGGCGCTTTGATGGACTCGCCGCTAATCGCAAGCAATGAATTTTCATTGACTAAACACACACACAAGACACACAAACACCCACGCGCACGCACACACGTTGCCCAAAATCACATTTTGGACGTCATCTCAGCATGACGATGATGTCATCTTCATCTCTTTTTTTAGCCAAACAAGTTGATCATCATCAAAATCATCATCTTTAGAACCATCGACCCCACTGTGCCCCCCCCCCCCCCCGCCCCCCCACCACCACCACCACCCCAATGTTGTGACGTCACGAGGCCTGCCCCCTCCCAGCGCAGCAAAAGAAAGAAGGGGCGAACGGGCTCGTGCATGAGAGAGCGTGAGCGCGCGTGTGCGTGACGGAGCGGCGGGCGGACGCGAGAGGGACGCCGAGAAAAAAAGCCGAAAAAGAAAAGGAAAAAAGGAGGAAGAAGAGGAAGAGAAGGAAAAAGTGCCGCCAACACTTTGGACCTTCAACCAGAAGAAAGAGAAGAAGAAGATGGACGCTTCAACTTTGTTGCTCTTTTCGCTCCAGATGTCGGCAGCTCTCGCAGGTAACAAACAGAACACAACAACTACACAACAACTACACGAACAAGACGAACATGAGCCGGACTTGGACCCGGGCTGGCCGGGTTGGGTCGCCTCGGGAGGGAGGGAGGGGGGGCAGAAATTTGTGTGTGAGTGTGTGTCGGCATCCAAGTTTCCATGTGGAAATCTCCTCCCTTCTCTTCCAACATTTCCTGCTGCGTTTTTTTTTTGTGTGTGTTGCTTTTCTTTTTTCATCACATCATGACATCTTGGCGCTTTTCTTATTTTGTCTTTGCAGATTTTTTAGTTCGCGTCTTCGTGTGTGTGTTGTGCTCAAGTTCGTGTATTCGTGTACGTACGTTCGTGTGTTGTTTTAACGCGTGTACGTTTGTGTGTGTTTTGTGTTAATTGGTGTGAGTTGTGTGTTCGTTGGTTTTTGTGTTTTGCGTAAATGTGCGTGTGTTGGTTCTGTGTGATGTGTTTGTGTGTTTCTGTGATTTGCAGTAGGATTTATGTGTTGTGTTCACATTTATGGGTTGGTGTATGTCGGCATGGGCCATATTTGGTAAGAAAACCGAACCATGAGCAAAAATATGCTTATCAAAATATTAAAAATGTCCTTTTGTTGAAATATTGTGTTAAATAAAAACTGCATTTTCCCCAATGCAATCTCATATTTTTGAACAAAATGTAGATTTTTTTTTTTTTGGGTGCATTAAGGTTAAGTTGAAATAAATAATCAAGATCAAATGTTAATATTCTTCTTCTGTTTGAATTTTTCTTAGTAAGTCACAGTGTCTCATCACTCGTGAGCAATTTTTTTTTTGCAACAGACCTGCGGGCTACTCATTTTGGGGTGAACTAGTAACCAAATTGCTACATTTGGAAACGTGTACCATGTTAAGTTAAAATAAATGGAAAAAAAGTCAACATTCTTCTTTTTAATTTGTTCTTAGTAAGTCATAGTGTCCCTATTTTTTTTTTAGAGCAAACCACTCATGTCATCCATGGGGCTAACTAGTACCCACCGGCACCATGTTTTTTTTTTTTTTTAGAGCTGTCGAGTCATCGAATAATCAGATAAAAGTTTATTTTGTATTATAAAACGACTTTTTCCCGATGAATGTTTGTTTACGAATTGTTTATGTTTGTTTGATATCGTTTAGCGATTAAAACAACAATCAAGCACTATCAAACAAGAAGGATTGCTTTCATGGCCACGATGGCGCAAGTTTGTATCATTTCAAATCGAAACGCATTGCGGTTTCATGCTGTGCATCTGACGAAAAGCCAATGCAGCTCTGCTTACCTTTTGGCTTGGACCAAATCCAAGCGTCACACGGCGTTGCCTGGCCGTGGTTTGAAAATGGTGGCGAAATGTTTGCCCTGCTGTGATGTCACAGTAAAGACGCTTCACGATAAATAGTATTTATGTACTATTTGTATACAAACAAGTCATCCGGCATCAAAGATGGCTTCTTACTGGTTTACGAGCGGAGGAACTGCAGAGTGATACACACACACACACACACACACACACACACGCACACTCCCTAGTGACCTGATGTGTCCAGGTTCGGGCTGTCGCTGAGTCAGGGCTCTACGTTTTCACCTTGTGTGTGCGTGTGCGCATTCAGGTGCAGTCGGGTCAGCTTTTTGTTTTGTCTCGTCAGGATTTTAATGAAGCTGGTTGTGTGTGCGTGTTTATTTTCTTCCTGTCATATTCACACGGCAACAACATGCTAAGAAGACACCAGCGTGACAAGTCAACCGTGAGCGGTCGCCAGGTGAAGCGTGTGAGCTTTGGTGTGAACTTTTGCGTTGTGTACAAATACTTTGTAGATTTTTGAGTATTTGACTTTGACTCCATCCATTTGAAGGAGTATGTGCGTACTTTGTATTTGGTCAGCATTAGCGAATGTAGCATTTTTCGTGGTTGGCAAGGTTGTTGTTTTTTTTCAAATCAAAGCTTGAAGTTGAAATGCAACAAACAAATAACAAGACAGACATGAAAGTATATTTCCATGGAATTAATGAACAATGTAAAAGGAAAACAATTTTGTGGGCAGACTTTTTTTTTTTTCACTTGGACATTAAGAAAAACTTTTGTACTTGAAAGTTAGTAAGTGAAAATTAAGAAATACACACTTGCACACTAAATTTTCTAGAGTATTTTCTGCTAAGGTACCTGTACTTCTACTAAAGAGTACTTTTGCTGCCTCAGTTTTCTCAGTGAGAAAACGAAGAGCGATTTCTTCTTGGCACAATCTTGTTTTTTGTCGTTGTGTGGCGCCGGCAGCGCTGGTTGGGCTTTGTGCGTTCCCCTTCCACACAAATTGCCGGCAACGTTTTGTTGCAACAATGTCAGCGTCGGCGACACTGAGCCGAGCGGCGAGTGCGGCCGGCGGGATTAACGTGGCCGCCTCGAGACGCCGCGTGTGCAACGCCAGCGAGGATTAGGAGGGCGGATTTGCGCTCCTTTTGTTTAACCAGCCTGATCGGTTTGTATGTGCGCAAGCGTGCGCGTGTGATCCTGAAATTTGGCACACTTGTGATACATTTCGTGACATGTAGCCTGTCAATGGGATGCCATGCAGACAGGAAGTGATGTCACGTAGGTAAGAAGTGATGTCACGTAGGTAAGAAGTGATGTCATGGAGACAGGAAGTGATGTCACATAGGTAAGATGTGATGTGATGTTGACGGGAAGTGATGTCATGCAGACAGGAAGTGATGTCAAATAGGTAAGAAGTGATGTCATGTTGACATGAAGTGATGTCAGGCAGACAGGAAGTGATGTCACATAGGTAAGATGTGATGTCATTTTGATGTGAAGTAATGTCATGGAGACAGGAAGTGATGTCACATCGGTAAGATGTGCTGTGATGTTGACGGGAAGTGATGTCAAATAGGTAAGAAGTGATGTCATGTTGACATGAAGTGATGTCACATAGGTAAGATGTGATGTCATGTTGATGGGAAGTAAGGTCATGGAGACAGGAAGTGATGTCACATAGGTAAGATGTGATGTGATGTTGACGGGAAGTGATGCCATGTGGACAGGAAGTGATGTCAAATAGGTAAGAAGTGATGTCATGTTGACATGAAGTGATGTCAGGCAGACAGGAAGTGATGTCACATAGGTAAGATGTGATGTCATGTTGATGGGAAGTGATGTCACATAGGTAAGATGTGATGTCATGTTGACGTGATGTCATGCAGACAGGAAGTGATGACACAGGTAAGAAGTGATGTCATGTTGACATGAAGTGATGTCATGCAGACAGGAAGTGATGTCACATAAGTTATGAAGTCATGCAGAGAGGAAGTGTTACCATGCTACAGGAAGTGTTATCATGCAGACAGGAAGTAATGTCAATGAGACAGGAAGTAATGTTATTCAGACAGGAAGCGATGTCTCTCAGGCAAGATGTGATGTCATGCATACAGGAAGTGATGTCATTCAGACAGGAAGTGATGTCCTTTGAACAGGAAGTGATGTCCTTTGAACAGGAAGTGATGTCACATTGGCAAGGTACAATTGATGAATGTCCCAGCAGATGTTGTGTGCAACCCCATCTGAGGACACCTTGGACAGGTCTTCAAACGTTTATGGACCACCGCACGAGCAAACAACGACCAATCAGAAACAAGGAAATTTGTCATGTGACCTTTTGCTGGTGCCCCCGTGTATCCATGACGACGAAATGGAAGCAAATAATATCTTTGACATGAGATTACCAAAACAGTTAGCATGTCTTCAAAAGATTACCAGAGAGTGTATGTCTGTGTGTGTGTGTGTGTGTGTGTGTGTGTCTGTCCTGTGTGAGTTTTTTAATCCCTGTTCTGAGATGTCAGTCTGATTAGTGTTGTGGCCCAAATCCCAGATCATATTCAAAGGATTATTGTTTGAAGATGCGTGCATGTGCGCGCGCGTGTCCGTGTACGTGTATGTATGTGTGTGTGCGTGCTTCTGCGTGTATGAGACAGAACTAATGAGATGTGGATTAGTGTGCTTGTTGTGTGTGTTGTCAGTATAATCTGCCTGTTGTGTGTTCAGCAGGTTTGATGATTCTTGTTTACTTGTCCGTACTTCAAAGTTTGATCACACACGCACACGCACACACGCGCGCGCGCACACACACACACCATCTGTCTGCGTCAGTGTGGTACAAAAGAGAATAAACATCTATGAAATATAAGATAAATATATTACCAAGATATCATCATAATTATGCTAATTATCGGAAAACGCTGCCAGCTAACGCGCACAAGCTCATTAAACTCGCACACGCACGCACACACACACGTTGCCAGAAGCTTCTATGTAACCTATATTAGTACATTGATATTTGTGTGTGTACGTGTGTGTGTGCGCGCGCGTGTGTGAGAGAGATATTATCGTCATCATCGTTTCTGTATGTGTGTCAAAGTGTCGCATGGACGCGCGCGCGCGCGCACACACACACGAACACGCACACGCAGGTGAGGACGGGTAAGGGAGGGGGCGCTCTATGTGCCCCTCAGGTCTGACTCGCAGCAAGTTTGCATTAGTGGAGCACCGTGAGGGAGCTCCGGGCGACACGCGCGCGCGCATTCCCGCGCACACACGCTCACGCACGCACACACGCATCTTACCTGTGCTTCAGAGGGACCATTTCAAAATCAAGTCATGTTAGGGTTTGTGTGTGCGTGTGTTTGCGCGCGTGCGTGAGTGCGCGTGCGTGCGTGTGTGTGTGTGTGCGTGTGTGTGTGTATGGGTGAAGACCTTTTGGTTGACTGTCAGGATGAATGTTGTCCCTCTTGGAGGTGACCTTCTACTTCTCCATGGTGGGACGACCAGGGGAGGAGGAAGAGGAGGAGGTTGAGGAAGATGAGGAGGGGGAGGAGGAGGAGGATGAGAGTGGGGGAGAAGAGAAAGATGAGAAGAAGGAGGAGGAGGAGGAGGAGGAGAAAATTGAGGAGGAACGTAAGGAAACGTGAGGAGGAGGAGGGTGAAGAAGAGGAGAATGATGAGGAGGAAGAGGAGCAGGAAGAGGGTGAGGAAAAGGAGAGGGAGAGATGAGGAGGAGGTTCAAGGAGGAGGGTGAGGAAAAGGAGAAAGATGAGAAGGAGGATTTTTTTTCTATCTGCAACTTTTTTATTGACGGTATTTGTGTGTTATTGATCACGTGTCTATCACCATACATGCGGCAATGATGTTGAATTATCGCTTAGGATGGCCGAGTACTGATACCAAGGGCCGATACCTGGTCTTATTTCAAGGTATCGGTACTCGCTGCTTTTTATGATCAGGAATTAGCAATTAGAAGAATATTAAATTGTTATTAATTTCATGCAAATTTATGGGAAAATGTGTACCTTTTAAAAAAGTATCAAAAATACAAGCGGTATCGGTACTTGATATCGGTGCCTACTCCAGAGTTGAGTATTTATGATGTACGATTTACGAGGCTTCCCTGTGGAAGACCTTGGGGGAGGGAGGGGAGGGGGGGAGTCCTTTCACTCTCAACTTTCTTCCCTCACTCACCGAAATCTTTCTTCAATTCCTCACATGCACGTGCACACTCACGTGCATGTGAGGAATTGAAGAAAGATTAAGGATGAAAAGATTTTTTTTTCCTTTTCATTCCTCATCTGCCTTCTTATCTTTAATCTGACATCTTTTTGCCTTTATGATATCGTCTAATCCCTCGGCGTGCACGATCGTGCGTGTTCATTCTGCAGGATTAGAACATTTGGAATTAAAAGTGACCTTTCTTATTGTGTGTGTGCGCGCGCACATGTGTGTGCGTGTGTGTTAACCACGGCAACGTGGCCTGTGTGTGACGCCGCGAAGCAACACGTTGACGGCGACGAGAACGAATGTGAGCGACCTGTTTGGAATGTGAAGCGGATCGGAATTGCCTTGGAAGCGGTTTGGAGTCCGAATTGGACTGAATTGACCGAGTTGCCGTTGCGAACGTGTTGTTGTTGTCGAGTTGCTGTTGTTGCCGCAGACACTCCAACTTTTGTCCCAGCGGTCTTGTCATGTGCAGACGTGTTGTGTCCTGCACACTTTCGGCAAACCCCCTGACGCCCCCCCCCCCGCCCATAGCCCCCCCCCCCTCCCCCTCGCTCGCCAGAAGCAGTTGCAGCCTTGAGGGAGGAGGAGGGCAAGATAATCTGTGTGTATGTTTCAGGCTAATTATTAGTCATTAGCATATTATTCTCATAGCGTCACAGTGATGCCTCAAGTGCAACGCACGCACGCACGCACACGCGCGCGCGCGCACGCATACGCACACAAAAGTGCAGGGTTGACTACTGCATTATTCATGTTTAGCCTGAGGCAAGTTAGCAAGCTCTGCTAAAGCTAAAGCTGTTAGCAGCCAGTTACTGTTTCTGCACACACACACTGAATAGTTTATAGAATAAATACACTCCTCATGCTTTGAAAGAGGAGTGTGCGTGTGTGTGTGTGTGTTTCTGTGTGTGCGTGTGTTGGATTGGCCATTCGAGTTCAAATCTCAAAGAAAACTTTCTTTTTCTACAGCTCTATATGCTGCTGGTAGACCCCAGTAAGTATCTGCTTGAATGTAAAGCATGTGTTGATTTCAAATGATATGTTATATGAGAGTGTTTTATTCCTACTAAAAGTATTTATTACTGTAAGACAAATTTTGTCAGAAGTACTTAAATAGTGATTTAATGTATGAATTGCACATTATATATGAGTTAAGCAGCGAAATCCTCCATCTCAGGCGGCGGCCATTTTGTCATATGCTGTCAAACGGAAGATGACAAATCAGTTGCTCAGAGTTCAGGTATCGACCAATCACAAGTGAGCTAGTGAACGTCACATGACCAAAGCCAGCAAAAAGGTGATCCATGATTGGTTGTTACTGAGCCCTGAGCACTGATCTGTACATATATGACGGGATAGCCGATAGGCCAAGATTTCTGAAGTCGCGAGGCCGCCATATTACTCCTCCCAAGAAACGTTTCTCGGCATCCGATGCTATACATTTACAGTAGCGAAAATGGAGAACATTTGAGGCAGTACTTAGTAGGAACAGCATGATTTATGATGATTTAAATTTGTTAAACATAAACAAGAGGACTTCAGAGAATTTACAATTTGCCTTAAAACTTCATTTGCATATCTTGGCTTGGATTTCATGTTGGCAGCGTTTTTTTTGTTTTTTGTTTTTTAAACATGATTAACACCTGGGCGTTATTTTATTTTGAAATGGCTTGGTCAGAACCAACAAAAAGCCCAAAAATGGTCAAATAACGCCCAGGGGCTACTTGTTGTTGTTCTAAAGTTTACTCCCAACTCCGACAGATAGGGGGCGCTCCATCATTGTGCTTTGCACTTTTTTGGGCAACTTGTCTTCTGATTTGAACCAAATCAATTTATTGTACATTTTGTGTATCTATACGTAATAACATGAAGGCGCCATTTTGTGGTCCTTAATGGCCGTGTGAGGAAAAAAAACACAACTACAATTTGCTGCTCGTGACCTTTTCCAAATTTTGCGTTCAGCGTGTCGAAAGCTTTTTTTTTCCGAGGTCCACAAACACGCGACTGAACGACGTGGCCTTTGTCCAGGGATGCTTTTGTTTATTTCTAGTTCACCATTTCACCCGTGCACACCTTCGCACGGTCTCACACACACACGCACACGCACACACACAAGCACAAGATTTGATGCGGCCATTTTATTGTTTGCCCTCCCAGTGTGTGTGTGAGTGCGTGCGTGTGTGTGCGCGTGCACGTGTCACCAGTTAAATGCCACCACTGCTGTCTGTCATTGTGTGTCCACTGTCACCTCTAATCACACACACACACACACACACACACACACGCACACACACACAAACAGTGAGATGCCGCAGGACCTGCTGGGAGCTGCCGTGTCATTGCGGCGGCCTGTCCTGTCTCGTCCAATCATCTCGCAGGGATAGCACAACATGCTAACAGATAACTGTGAGGCTAATGGTGCGTGTATGCGCACACACATTGTCTGACACTGGATGATAACACACATTAGGCAAGCCTGGTTTCACACTGCTAATTAGTGTGTGTGTGCGAGTGAGTGTGAGTGTGTGTGTGTGTGTGTGTGTGTGTGTGTGTGATGGACAGACAGACAAAGACAGGAAGGAAAAGTCAGTTTCCTGAAAGTTTGACGCACAGAAAACTCGTCTTGCTGTGCGAGTGTGTACGCGTGTGCGTTTGTGTTTGTGTGGCACGTTGGGTATTGATTGTCGGCTGTGATTCCCGCCACTAAATATCAATACACGATTGTGTTGTTTGCGTTACCTCTCAATGTGTTCACAGTGGTTTCCATAGCAACGCAAATGTCCAAGTTGACCACCTGCGCATGCAATCAACAACAAAAGGCCATCGCCATCATCAATTGGGGTGGGGGGGGGGGCTTTCTTCTGTGGTTATCAGGAAGTGATGTCATTCAATAAGAAGTTATAAGAATTGATTGTGAATTAGTTGAAAATCAATTACTGTACATGATTAAATATTATTATTATTTTTTTTTTTTCAAGGTTTTTTTTTTTTCATTTTAATAATTTTTTTATTTACTATTATTATTATTATATATCTTATTTATGTATTGATTTTTTTAATGGGCTTTGAGTCTGCTGAATAAAATTGATTGATTGATTAGACATGTACACACACATGGTGCGAATGTGTCCTCAGGGTGCGTTTCTGTTCCCTGTCATCGCTCTGCCAACATACATGTTGCAACATGGAATGGTATGTGACATATGTGTGTGTGTGCGTGTCGGAGTGAGGTCGGGGAGGGGGGGGCTTGGTCTTGATTTCATTTCCTGTCAACGAACCGGCTGCTCTAAAATATGAAAGTCCACCCGGTCAGCTGATTGTCGCTTGCTTGTTTTTTCCTCTTGGTTGACGTTTTTGTGTGTGTGTGTGCGTGCTTTTCAGCGTGTCTGCTCGGTCAAGGTCCGGACTGCAGTCTGGCCCAGTCCAAAGAAGACGACTTGGACTGGGAGCGAGGGCCGCCGCCTCAAGGCGCTGATAGTTGGATGCCAACAGGTAAGCGCATGCAAATCTGGCGTCCCTCAGAGCACCTGTTCAAGCCCACAAAACTTGTTTATTTACTTTTTGGCCTCACTATCAAGGCAATTTGTTGCACCAACGGCCTTTACAGGTCAACTTTTTTGCGCCACTTGATGACATCACTACGCATTAGTAGAACAACTGCATGTTACTAGTTACACAGCTTGGCAACTGTGTGCTACTAGTACAAGGGTCTGCAGCCTATGGCACTGGAGCCACATGTGGCTCCTTTTTGATCTCTAAAAAAAAATTAGTTGAAAATAAATATTTATTTAAAAAAATATATATATACAATTTTTTAATTTGAGATAAAATGGTTGAATGAATTGCTGATTTAGATTAAAAAAAAACATGAATAATTAAACATGTATGATTTTTTTTATATTTAAAAATGGTAAATAAGGAACCACAAAATGCCCCAAAATATAGAGGGAAAGCAGAAAATTACCATATAGTGTCGACAAAATTTCCCCCCCCAAAAATCTGAATATTTTTATTTTTTTTAAACAGAAAAAAAAAATTTCAAAAAGTAACCATAAAGGCAACAAAAAAATTGTTACCACCAAATGTCTCTGGAATTGCCCCCCCCCCAAAAAAAAAAATTCATTAAAAAAAAAAAGAAAAAAAGAAAAATGTTTAAAAAGTAACTATAAATTGTTCAAAAACTGAAAAATAATTGCCAAAAAATATCATATAATGTGCGCAAAATTGTCAGAAAATGAAAAAGTTTTTTTTAAAAAAAAGGGTCAAAAAATAGCCGTAAAATGTCTTAAAAAAAGGAAAAAGTGAGGAAGGAAATTACCATATGTACATATTTTTTCGTTCATCATAATGTTCAAAGGTTTTGCAGCTCCAGACAGATTTCTTTATTTTACTTAAAATGACGGTTTTGCCAGTAAAGGCTGCTTCATGACTACTAGTCACATTTTCGAAAATTCTACATTACTGCACGGAAAATAACAGCCGCACACAATTTCTTGAAGCAGCCAATGTGAGCTTTGCCCCGTCGTTTTTTTTCCCCTCCGCACTTGAATGCAGCACCAAAGACAATCTGCAGCTTTTCTTATCTTGCAACACTTTCTCCTCTGACTTATGGACGCACACTTCACACCCGGCTGCACACAACACAAGTCTGTGTGTGCTCGCGTGTGTGTGTGTGTGTGTGTGTGTGCGCGCCAGATACGCCGTTTGTCACATGCTCGCCGAGGTTACTCTGCTGACGAATGAGAACTTGGCGCTCTTAAATCAGGCAGCCAATCACGTAAGAGACAATGTGAGCGAGGACACACAGAGTGGACGTGCTTACTGTCCTACTCGCTCTGATTCATGTCCTCCTCGCCTTTCTTCTCACACCTGTGTGTGTGTGTGTGTGTGTCTGGGTGTGACTAATCGTAGCCAATGGAGGCTATCAGATGGCACACACACACACACACACACACACACACACACACACACACACACATAGAGCAAAGTGTCAATAATGACAGCGCTGAGAACAAGTTGAAACTAGTTTTGTCCTTCCTGTGTGTGTGCGCGGTGGTCACATGACGACGTCACCATCCCAATTTCACACCTGATGTGTGTGTGTGGGGGGGGGCGCACAAATTGAGGAAGCTCAATTTGTATACAATCAAACCGGCTTCTTGGCGGTTTTCTAAGATGTTGTTTTTGTGGCTTTCTGCATTATTGTCGACCTATGCATTTTTGTGCCTCGATATTGAGTGGCGACCAGTCAATTGTTTGTCCATATGTGCCCCCATATTGACTGGCGACCAGTCAATAGTTTGCCCCTACTGCCCT
>NC_135451.1:15545261-15664958 GCF_051991255.1 Vanacampus margaritifer
CCTAGGCGCTAGCTAGCTAGCCCCCATGGTGCTAGTTTATCTGCTAGGGAGCTAGCTAGCTAGCATCAGGGGCTAAAGCCAAACTGTGGCAGGCTTTTTACTTCCTGGACCTGGAATTGCCACATCTGATCTTAACAAAGCTGTAATATTTAATTTAGGCGGAAGGTAAAAAAATTAAAAAATGCCACAGTTTGGCTTTAGCCCCGGGCGCTAGCTAGCTAGCTCCCATTGTGCTAGTTTATCTGCTAGGGAGCTAGCTAGTTAGCATCAGGGGCTAAAGCCAAACTGTGGCAGGCTTTTTACTTCCTGGACCTGGAATTGCCACATCTGATCTTAACAAAGCTGTAATATTTAATTAAGCCGGAAGGTAAAAATAAAAAATAAAAAAAAATGCCACAGTTTGGCTTTAGCCCCAGGCGCTAGCTAGCTAGCTCCCATGGTGCAAGTTTATCTGCTAGGGAGCTAGCTGGCTAGCATCAGTGGCTAAAGCCAAACTGTGGCAGGCTTTTTACTACCTGGACCTGGATTTGCCACCTCTGCTTAACTATTGCACTGTACTAGTAACAACTGGGCTCAACTACTAAGCATGCATGACATACTAGTAACCTCCTTATCAAGAATATGGATTAGATGCCGAAAGCTGCTTTCAGGAAAGTTTTCATGTCATTTGGTTTCATTAAATAAGGGGGGGGGGGGTGATGTTGTCAGCATCAAGAAATTATTTTCTGGCCAAAAGATGTCAAAAAGTTGCTGAGGTGTTGACGACACGATTAAGGAGGAAATCTTATGCCGGCAGTTTGAACGCAGCCCAAGTGACGTGCGCGCAAACTACGGAAGCCTGCTGGTGCCAACTTTGGTCCCTGAAGGTTCAAGTGCGACGCGCTCGTTTGTCTTCTGGTGCCACAAAACGCAAACTTACAAAAAGAGGACAAATTTTTTTTTGTTTGTTTGTTTTGCCTTGAACAGAACAAAAAGAAGCTTCCTGATTTTTTTGGGAGGGGGGGGGGGGGGGGGCACGCTGACGGTTGTCCTGAAGGTAGTTGGCGTGTAGGCACGCGCGAGGCTCGACGTCGTCAGGCTAGTTCCATCTCGCGCTCAATGCCGACGTACTTGAGAGCGTCCGCTTGACTGTACCTGTAAGACAAAACGCAAAAAAATCACTACCTTGAGTAAGTAGAAGTGTCAAAATTTGTGTGTTCATTTTGAGTTAATCTCAAGTTCCTTTAACTCCGCCATTTATTTTTTTTTACGCACAATTAATGACCGTCCCTGGAGACTGCGGTCAAGTTGTATTTTACAATTTTAAAAATGTGCAGAGCGGTCAGCAATGCAATTTGAGGTGGGTCGTAATTTGCATTTGCGCACCTGTAATCGAAGAAGAGCTCCTCCCCCGTCTGAATGGCGCACTTGGCGAAGATGCCGATCCTGTGGTCGCCGTTCACCATCATCACTGAGGAGAACGCGCGGCAAAACTCGTCTATTCATTTGCTCATCATTGCCGGCGCGTCGGCTCACCTTTGGCGTAGCAGTTGGGGTTGACGGAGTGGTTGGCGAATCGGATCTTGTTGCCTTTGCGGGTGGCGTCCACCACAAAGTCTGACGGGGATCGCAAACGCAAAAAAAAAAAAAAAAAAAAAAGCACAGACCGACCACGTTAGCAAAGAGGCGAGCGAGAGGCCGGGACGCGTCGGCGTGCGTCACGTGACTTTGTTACCGTTGTTGAGGTTGAAGAGGAAACTGCACATGTATTTGTCGTACACTTTGCCTCGGCGGTCCGCTTCATCCTGAGAGATGATCTGCAAAGGACGGGTGTTAGCGCATTAGCATTAGCGCGGTACGCTCCGACGGGGCGTTCACACCTCGCCGCAGTATTCCGAGATGAACTCGTTCTTCTGGACCGGCTCCTTGATGAAGATGCCCCAACCCGCAACGTCGGACGGCGCCAACAGGAGGTGCTAGACGCAAAAAGGAGGATGCGAGATAAGAACACCAACGGCGACCTCGAGTGCCTTGACTTCCAAGTTTCACAGATACGAGATGCTTATTCGGCCAATTTCATAATACGACAGAAGCTGCAAAATGGCCGACTGGCAATGGAGTGGCGCGGGGTCACCTTCTTGGCGCCCCTCTGTATGGAGCAGTTCTTGCAGGAGACGTTCTTGCGGTCCCAGTGCTCGGCGGCGCCGCAGGTCAGGCAAAGGTCGGGGTCGCACTCCCGGACCGCCAGGTAGCACGGACACTGCTTGGTGTTGCATTGCGCTTTGCAGCGGCAGCCCGGGAAACGGTTCTGGCCTGCAAGCGAAAGCCGTCGGCGTCATCAAAGCCTCATTTCGAACCCGTGACGTGATCGTGTGGCTTTTGTTGCTCTCACACTCGGAGCTGCACTGGCAGAATTTCTCGCAGAAGTTCTGGGCGGTGACGCACGGGCAAGACGAGTCGCAGGGCTGTCTGGGGTGGTCACACGGCTGGTAGTTGTACACGTGATTGGACGAGCCATCTGCGGGGGGCGGGGTCAGGCAGAGCTCATCGGTAAAGGTGGGTTATAAAAAATTGAATAGCCGATAGAAGCCCGATATTGATTCATAAAAGCATGAATCGATTATTTTAATATTTGTTATAAGATAATTTAAAAAATGGTATCTTACCGTTTTTTTATTTTTGACTGTTCAGATGAATTTAAAAATATTTTCTTACATTTATGAGACCTGACTTATTGTACTTTAAAACAATTAAGAAATTTTTTGGGGTTTTTATTTAAATCTATTGAATTAGAATTATGAAAAAATGTTCACCTAATCCTTGCCAATGTCAAAGTTTGCGGAACATGTAAGTGATTATAACACGTGTTACTTTTATTAATTAAACTAAATAATTAAACCAGTTATTGCCTCTGTACAATTTAATATAGAATTTAATGTTTGTGGAGTTTTTAAAGTATCTTTAAGAAGAACTGATGTTAAATAATCAATATCAGATAATTAATCAATATCAGTAAAGTGATTCGGGGGAAATTGAAATTGAATTCCAATCGGCAGCCGGCCCTACTCGTCAACCATCTCGTGATTCCGGCACGCGTGGCGAACTCTGACCTTTCTTCAGCTGGATTTTCCGACAGTGCGTGGCCCAAAGTCGGTGCTTCCGCTTCTTCTTCCTGGGGGGCGTGTCCTCGTCTTCGGCGGGGGCGCGTGAGATGATGCTCGACTCTTTCACCCGGAACTCGTACACCTGACAAAATGTCCGCCGTCAACGGATGTCGTGGAATGGTGAAAAATGGGTGTGTGCGTGCGTGTGTTTGTGGCTGACCTGTCGGCACGTCTTGCTTCCGATGAGTCTGGCGATGGCGCAGTAGTTGTCGTAGTACGTCCCGATGAGAACGCGGAAGAGCGACGCGTCGGCGCCGCTCCACTCCAGCGCTTCGGCGGGGAGCTTCAGCTTCAGCTTGACGGGCGTCTGACAGCGAGAGTTGCACTCTGCAAACGCAAGCGACACCAGGCTGGCAGTCAAAGGGGCGTCGGGTTCCGACCCCCCCCAACGCTAAAGTTTAAAAGTCACCTGAGCTGCTGCCGCTGTTGTCATCCTTCTTGTCATCGTCGTCGTCGTCGTCTCTGCCGCCCTCGCGCTCGCTGTCCGTGTCTTTGGCCTCCGACGAGACGGCGGTGGGCGTTCCGGGTCGGCTGTCGGTCAGACGTCCGCGGCGACGCCCCGTTGCGCGCTTGGATGGCGTCTTGGGAATCTCTTCCGCCGCCGCCTCGCATTCGTTCACCACGCCGTCCTGAGTTAGTTTTGTAAACAAAATGGAGTTTCAGTTGGTTTTCATTTTTGTTTTTAGGTTACTTCGGTAACTTTTTTTTTTTTTTTGGTTAACTAAAATAACCTGGGTCAACAACACTCCAAAATCCGTTTTTATCAATATCAGAAGGCGGCCATTTTGCCACGTGCCGTCGACTGAAGATGACATCACAGTTGCTCAGGTAGCAACCGATCGCAGCTCGGCTTCAGAAAACAGGTGAGCTGTGATTGGTCATTGCCTGCACAACTGTGATGTCATCTTCAGTGGCAAAATGGCCGCCCCCGAGATGGATAAAACAGCTGCATTTTGTTGTGTAACTCTTATTCCACAAATGAAATATTCATCAGGATGTCATGTTTAGACTACTGAGGTCACACGTAACATATTATTGTCAAGAAATGTTCAAAGTTGTTTTCCCCGGCAAACTTCTTGCTAATTTTCCAATAAATATTTGTTTTCTCCTGACTGCATTCTGTGTGCTTCACATGATAAAACATCTTGGCAGTAGTCAGTTAGCATTAGCGCTAACGTTACAATAACAAACAAGCTTTGAAACATTTTTTTTCCCCCCAGCATTAACATGCAAATAAGTACATAATTGTTAAGGTAAATGTGAAAATGTCCAAAATGGCACAATGATGTACATAATTCTTAATAAAGTAATGGAATAAAAATAAGAGGATAAATCAAAGTATACGGACAGCGGGTCGTTATCACCACTGTTGAGTGACAACCCCGGATGTCCAAATATGGTCATTTTCTAACTAGCGGTCACTTCCTACTTCATCTGCTCCGTTTCCTTTGATTTAATTATTGACTCGATGAAGCCCGTTCTGCTATGAAAAAAAAAAAAAAAAAAGCTTCGGTGCAGAATGGAGCCGTCAACCCCGAAGGTCAAAGTTCACACAGATTCATTTCAGCGTCGGCGTGTTCACCTGCAGCACGGTCATGTAACAATCCACGCCGCAGGGTTTGCCGTCCTCCAGGTTCTCCAGGTTCTTGCGTTTGTACGTGTTGGGCGTGGCGTGGAACGCTGGAGGAGGAGACGAAGCGTGAGATTGCGTGGCGAGCTGTGCTCGACCCGGTGGCGGCGCGGGAACGGGAGGCGGGCGGACACTCACGGTGGAGGAAGCAGTCGTATTTGAAGCAGCGTCTGCAGAAGAGCGTGTGGAAGGAGTGCAGGCTCTGCTCGCGCTGCACCGAGCGGGCGTTGGGACCGTCGATGTTGGGCGTGCATTCGGGAGGCAAAGCGCCCGGAAGCTGCTGCTGAGTCAGCTCCTTGAACCTGACGCACACAAACAAAATCACCTGGCGGGACAATGCGGGAGATCTTCATGATAAAGCAGGATTGCTCCATCAATTGTGGTTGGAGCCTTTTTTTTTTTGGAAAGGTCTGAAGGATTAATTTAACAAGTCTTTGGATTAGTTTTTTTTTTTAATGAGAATACAGAATTCGAGATAAAAAGGCAGAATCTTATAAGAAAATCAATCAGATTCATCAAAGGGTGCTGACTTCCTGTTAGCATTTGAATGGGATCCTCCCTTCACTTTTAGCATTAGCGCTAGGCTAGCGATGTTTAAAAACAAAGCATGTTTTGTATTTAAATATACAGTGGAAGTAATTATTTACGTTGTGGGTTTAGTTTTACAGTTAACTCCAACTGCGGTGCCATCAAGCAGCTTAAAGGACGCTTAAGGACAACAGAATAACCACAATAAAATACGCTACACACTTGCTAGTTGCTAATGCCACGCAAGCAAAATGGTGCATTCAGGGTACTTTCGCAGTGTTGGGAACTTTGGTTTTCTTTGATTTTTAAAGGATTTATTTTTGGCCGATGTTTGAAGGCCAGTAATATCGGCAGCCGATTAATCAGTCGGACCAGAGTTTTAAGGTGTTGTTTTTAAGTTTAAAGTAAGATTAAAAGTCAAAATCTAAGACAATAGTCAAAATTGTAGAAAGTTGTATTTAAGAGGAAATTCATATTCAAACAACATTTGAGTTGTTAAGATAAAAAGTGTTAATCTGAGAGGAATATGGTTTTTTTTCTAGAAGACAATATTTATTAAATTCCTTCATTTGACTGGTTTTGTTCCAGCAGTAGCAATAAGAGACCACTAGATGGCAGTATAACTTTGAAAAGTCCTTCCTTCTCTTGCTCATTGAGTGACTTTCAAGCCTGGCAAAAGAAAGGCGAGCACTTTAACTTTTGATTGTGTACGAAGATTGCGAACGTTCATACTTCTCTTTCAGCTCCTCAGTGGAACCTTTGTCAGGAAACATGGCCGCGATGGCTTCAAAGATTCTGTCCGACGGAAACTTCTTGCCGCAGTCGTCGTCGGCCTGACCTGCACACCGCACGCACACACACACGCCAAGTTCGGACCTTTCGCCGCAGCGCTACTTTGAATGACGTTGGTCCTCACCCTCGTTGAGGCGCGCGTCGTGCGCGTGCTCCTGCGCGTCGCAGCCGCCGTCCACCTTCTCCATCTTGAAGTCGTGCTCTTCCTCCTCCTCTTCCTCGTTGTCGCTGTACTGCGCCAGCGAGCTGACCAACTCCACGAAGATCTCGTCGTTGATGAAACCGCACTCTGCAAAGCGCACCGCCGCTCGTCAACCTTCCCCCGTCTCCCGAGCCGCGCGTCGGGGGACGGGTCTCGCTCACCTCGGTCTCCGTGGACTTTCCCGTCGTAGTTCTTGATGAGCTCCTCGATGAAGGTGCCGTCCTGGTCCAGGATCTCGTCTCCCATGTAGGGAATGTTGTAGAGCACCGTCTCATCCTCCACCTGACACACAAGGTACACCTTTTTATTTATAGACATTGGGGGGGCTCGCCAAATTAGCCAGTGGAGGTTACGACGCAATCAACGAGTGCATGTCCGGAACGTTCCGACCGACTCGTAATATTGATGATGTCACACTCTGCTTAAGCCTCATTGGTTCGGCTTGTTATGACATTTTGCCAGCCATCCGTCAAGAATACATTTTTGCTACTAGCAAAAAGTTGGTGGTGTTGGACAAACAATTTGCTGTTCTACTTGAAAGGCTAATTTAAATATTTTTTTTAATTTGTTTTTAATTATATCAAAGGACTTTTATGCCTTTCTGTAACGCTTCCAATCTCCAATATGAAAAGGATTGTTTAAACACCGTGTTGTGGATTTTGTCCAGATCCTTGTTGTCTAACAGCAAAAAGGGATTTTTTTTAATCTCACACGGAAATCTAATCCAATCATGTGATTGGTATTTGCTATAAAAAAAAGTTTGGTTTTTTTTAAATAAAATATTAAATAATAAAATATTATACATGTTTACTTGGTTTGAACCTCTGCTATCACGCTGGGATCATCTTATTAAAGAAAAAAAAGCAGGATATTTAAAACAATTTGGAAGCGCAACGCATTACTGAGGTATTGGATCGGGTCTCGATTATCACTCAAAAATCACGTGACTTGGACTTGGGTGCAAAAAGATGCGATCGGCACGTGCCTATCAAAATCCCAAAGTTTTCATGCGTGTGTGTGTGTTCGGATTCATTCCAATGCGTTTTGCTGACCATGAAGTTCTGCTGCAGGGGCGACCACGAGTACATGACGGGGATGGAGGCCACGGCGTTGAGGGTCTTCAGTGGGATGACCTGGCGGGGGAACTCGGAGAAGCCGCTGTCCACCGTGCACTGCGGAGCAAAGAGGAAGTGCAACAAATTAGACTAATGGTCCTATTTAAAAAAATAAAAGGAATGGACATTTTGGAATGTTTTCTTATTGAATCCAATTCATAGATGAATCAAAAAGTAATCATCAGTGACAGCCATATAGTCCCAACATCGGGAAATGGTCTGCGGCTGACCTCTCGCGTGCCTCTGAGCGAGCCGACAGACGTCATGATGTGGACGGGCTCGATGCGCCGCGTCTTCCACTCCTGGTTCAAGATGTCGGTGCGCTCCAGGATCTTCTGCCGGTTGCTGTTGAACATGCTCTGAAAAGATCCGATGACAACATCCGTGGATAAAGACGAAGGCGCAACGCGCTCCTGGTCACGCCATTGGATTTGGGCTGCACGAACCTTGACCTCGTCGGCCCGCCTGAAGCGCTTGAGCTGGCGCAGCCTCATGTACTCAGACTTGACTCTCCTCTTCCAGCGGGCGGGACCTTTCTCGGAACGCTTGCCAGTCAGCACCATGGTCACGCTGCGGACGCACACAAGGTGGACGGTCACAAACGAGCTTTCGGTTTGTCAGCTGATGTGAATGGAACTGTCGCAATCGGGTTTCACGGAACAAAGCCCGCACATTCTGATCTGTAATTCAAGCATGAGACGCAATCTATGCCGGCACGCCAGCGCGTCGTCTACTTCCTGTCTGTAAAGTTTCAATACGAGCCAAGGAATTTCCCTCAATGTCCGCGAAGAGGTTAACAGGAAATACAGCAGCAACACTACTCATGGCTTGAATATAAAAGCTGTTGAGTTGGTTGATGTTTGTAGAAATGCATCCGATTTGAGAGTCTGGACCTAAGTCTAACAGGTTGGTGACTTTGAGAAGACCATACCTGCCTAAATTGTTTATCGACAACAAATACTATGAACGTGATCTCATCGGCACGCCAGGTTATAATAAGACATCAATTGTAGAGCACTGATCACGTCGATTATATCCATGTACTTTTGCTTGCACATAGCACGTCGTATACTATAGGCACAACATTGCCCTATTTGCACTTGAATTGAGTTGAAGTTGTGACTGAGGGCAAGGGTGCATGTGGTTGGATAAACGAATACATACACGTGTCTTCACCTGCGACTAACAGGTTGCTGGCAATGCACAACATGAACTGATTTTCCCAAGTTTTGCCTTTTGAGATGGTAACAACAGCAGCAACTCCCGACGGAACAGGAAAAAGCCCACTTGGATGAGCTGGCTAGCTACAGGCTAGCTAGTTGTTGGCAAGTTCCCAAACACCCCCCAAAAACGCTCCAGTCGAGACACGAGACACGAGACACGAGTCCGACTGGAAACCGCTCGGCCTTGCCTGTGTGCGGGGCTCCGTCGTCATTCAAGACCGCGCTGCAAACTCGGCGGCCGAGTCGTCCTTTTGTGTGGCGAGCAGCTGCTAGCACCGCGTTAGCTCGGCGGCTAGCGAAGTTAGCCGAGGAGGAGGAAGAAGCGTTTGACTTTGGCGGGACAAAAACTCTTCGCTTCAAACACGTCCGCCTATTATCGCCCAAAATTTGATTTGACACCGCGGCTTGTAGTTTCCACTCGACAGAGACGAGACAAATCCAAACCGGCTTTCGAGCGTCTCTGTGTAGACCATTGATGTCTTTCTCTTCTTCCACTACCGCAGCGGCGGATTCAAGAGGCGCCAAACGTTCTGGCCAATCACAGACATCGACATTAGGCGAGCCGAGTGCCGTGTGACACGATAGGCCGTTTGTCTCAGGGTGCCAGCCAATGGGAGCTCACAACCGGCAGGGGGCCTGCGGCGGGGGACATGTGGACGGGTTCCCTTTGTTCCTTCGGAGACAGGAAGGAAAGAAAGCGAGAAAAAGAAGCTTATTTGGTAAACTTTTAAAAACAACGCTTCGCTTATTACTTCAAGTCGGTGGCTTCGGCACCCGTCATATTCAACAGTAATGATTGCCTCCCCGATCATCAAACGATATTATATGAGGGTCGCCAAGTTTATCTAACCCCGCCCCCAGGAGACACTCATTGGCTGTTTTAATGATGCGTTCGCGTGTACAGGACATGTCCAAACTGTATCCGTCAACGTTCATATGAACAGATACGGCAGTGCTCAGTCATTTTTTTCACACACACACACACACACACTCATTTATGTATTTATTTCATTCTTTTAAAAAAGAAATGAAACTTAAATCAACTCTAGTAGCATTTTTTTCCAAATAGCACCTAGCATCACATTTAGAATCTGTGTATCAGTTCTTTCATATTTCAATTGGCTGTTCAAAAAAAACAAAAAAAATACAAATTGTTTTATTTAAAAAAAAAAAAATACAAAAACATGTTTGATTTTTCATAATTTCAAGTTACTTTTTTTTTTAACACCTGTTAAAAAAAAAGAACCTAAACAAAACACATGTAAAGATGTACAGTACTTGTTAGTAAAATTATAATAATCTAGTTAATAATCATTGATGTTCACTTAAAAACATCCCTTGATGTACAACAGTGCCATTTTTGTCATTGATACGGGCTAATGTCTGCCATCTTTCGGGTGGTCTGCCTTCTTGCAATGTCTTTGTTCACACCAAACCGAGATTATCTGCGTTGTAGGGATCTAACTCACGAAGAAACATAACCATCATCTCACAAGCCTCTTCACCTTTGTTCATGACTGTATCGAGGAGGAGACGCGCCTTGTCACTTGGTATATTTTTGCTTTCTAACGCTTCTTTGTCAGGCTCGCCCAAAACACGGGCCTGAAACAGGCGGTCCCCCAGCATCGTTACGACCGGCAACGATACCCGCCGGATGAACTCGGACCAAATATTTCTCAGATGTTCAACAAGGGATCCACACCTCCGCTGCGCCGCTTCCACCAAAGGAACCCTAGCGCTCCAGACCAGGTTACGGTCTTTATTAAATTCCCTCAGTTCCAGTCGGATGGCGTCCAAATTGCCATAATCCAATATTTGGAACGAAGGTTTGTAGTTGTGAGACATTCGGTAAAAAGGCGCCTTGTCTGGTTGAATTAAAACATTTTCCAGGTTCGTCACGCTGGTCAATGTGTACAGCTGCTCCGGTACCAGCTTGCAGTCCGAGATGGTGTCGATGAACCTCTCATTACCGTTGTTTCTTGCCCTCTGGCGCCGCATCTTATCCTGCACCACATTCTCCGGGAGTAAAAAAACGTTGATGGCCGGCAAATTGGGATTAACGGAGATCTCCACCAGAGCTCGGATGGGGCGGAGAGGCGCTTCCTCGCTTCTCATGAGCCCAAATGCGGAGCAGCCCGAAATTTTGACGATGACGTGGGTGTGGGTGGTGTCCTCGGGGGTGATCACCTCCAGGCCCTCGCCACTCATGTGGGCCACAGACAAGGGGTGTCCCACCTCGGCCCCCGACAAGATCTCGCAGTGTGGAAGGTAAAGTCGCCGCACTGTCAGACGCTCGCACTGGATGTCGAAGAGCGGGCCTGCATTTAGAAAACCGGTGGAACATTTCAAATTAAATATAAATTAAATAAATAAAAAATAAAAAAAACAAACAAAAAAAGTGGTTGCTTTAAAAAAAATAAAAATAAAACTACCAAAAAGTAAAAAAAAACAGTTGGGTAAAAAAAAAATCTCAATTTGGGCAAAAAAAATGGACCGATGTACACTTGGGTCAATTTGACCCAACTTTCTCAAATTGTCGGTGTGATTTTTTTCTTTTTCTTTTCAAGCATTTTTATAAAATATTTTGGGGGGTTAACAACCTAATTTTTGTCGTTTTTTAATAACTCAATTTTTTGGGGGTTGTTTTGTGCAAAACAACCCAATAAATTGGATCAAAATGACCCAAGTAGTGGATGGGTCCATTTTTCACCCAAATTGGGTTTATTTTATTAACTGTTTTTAGTGTCAAATGGATTTGAATGTTCTGGAATAAGTATCTTTCCCTACCTGCGGGCTCCTTGCAGTGGCTTTGCAGGAGGTCCACGTCCCAGGTGACCACACTGTAACGCACGTCCCCTTCCCCGTCCACATCGAAGCCCAGGCCCGTGGCCGTGCACTGGTAGCGGCCGGCCCGGAAACATTGCAAGTGGTACGTTTCTTTGGGTCCCCCCAAGGTGATGTCCGGCGTGAAGTGCTCAAAGTCGTCGGGCCATGCGCTCCGGTCCGAGTAGCGGATGTGAGGATATGCCGGGACGGTGTAGGTGGACGGCTGCCGCCGCTCGGTCGGGTGCAACTCCACGTGTGCGATGGTCTTGGGAGGAGGCCCGGTGAGGAAACCTGAGGTAGCGGCAGGAATTCCAGGCAGAGGGTTTGAAAATTGATGGGGGGGAAATTGATTTTCGATTTGCGGATTTGAGTTTGTGTGCTCTAACTCAGTCGAGACCACGTCGTCTGGCTGGTCGTTGGCTTCTGAGGGCCGAAAGCTGAAGTTGACGACGTGCAACGCCAGATCATTAATCACTTTTAACAACCAGCTGGAAAATGAACTTATTCTTTTTGTTTTGATTTGGCCTGAGCCCATTTTGGTGGCGGCCGAATCGTGGGCTCGATGGTCCGAAATGCACGTCTCATCGGGCATTGAAAGAAATTTCATCAGTGCAACTCTTGGCTGACGTCGCTCTGACTTCAGGCTCTCCTGCAAAGACGCTTGGATTTTGTCGTCCTCCATTTTTGGCGTTGATGTGATGGTCGACATCTCAGCCCACCAGGATGTTTGCTCGTCTTCTTCAGCCTGAAACACGAAGGAGCTCATGACTTGAACTTTCGCCAAGCAACACATTAACTCTTTGACTGCCAGACGTTTTCAGAAAAGGGATGCCGTGGGTGCCAGCCGATTTAAGCATTTTTGACTGATCTTTCAAGGTCCACAGAAAATTATGTGTTTGGACTATGGAAACACACATACTACCATGAAGGATTGGACTCTCATCTTTCATCAGAAAAAAAAAGTTTGTTTCTACCTTATTCCGTTTTTCAGTAATCAACAATAGAAAATGGTTAGTTTCACCTGTTTTAAAAAAACGTCTTTTAACGTCTTTGGCACTCCTCCATATGATTTTACTAAACGTTATATAACGTTTTTGGCAGTCAAAGAGTTAAAGAGGACTTTTGGCTCCTCAAATCGCAATTGCTCCCGTTTATATGTAACACTAGACCAGTTTGGGGTCATTGACCCCAAAAAAGGGGGGAGAAACAGGACAAATTCAACTCCAAAGCGCCATTTAATGCTGAACTTAAAAAACGTTGACATATATAGGGCGGATTTGATTTCCATAATCAATGTTGACATCTGAACGGACTCCAGTTTGTCCATCGATCCATTTTCTAGACAAGGGTGAGCTGGACTGGAGCCAGCGGCAGACTGGTCGCCAGCCAGTTGTTCATACAAGCAAACAAAGCATTCAGACTCACATACGGTGGCAGAAATCCTCAGGAGCGTAAAAGCAGTCGTGGGAAAAACGTTTACTCGTTCTGCTCATGCGCAAGGATGTCGTAAAATAGCAGTGGTAGGTTAAGCGTGATAGCAAGATTTAGACGCTAAAAAGGACGCTGTTGAACTCACCTGTGGCGACGTGTCTAGTGAGTCGACTTGATGAAAAATAAGTGAGGTATGCGCGCGCCATGCATGCCTTTTTATCACCTCCTGCTTCTGTGCCACCCAAAACCTATCTTGGATTAATGCTAAGATAACATTCGTCACATTACTCAGCAATGAAAACAAGTTCCACTTAGAAATGCTGCTCGTAAGGTTTGGGAATGTAAGGTGGGGACTTTAAAACATTTGTTTGAATCATTTCTTTAGCAAACTTCATTCCATTCATTCAACTTAAAAACAAACTGGTTTTACTTGTACTACTTGTGAAGTTGCTTAAAACAGTAGTCTTAACATTATGTGTATTTTAAAGAATATCCTGTATATATTTTTATGTTTTTATATTATCAACTGTCGTTTAGAGGCGGCGCCTCCAACTTGCTCAAACTGTTTTGTGTTTTTCCATGACATATGAAAACAGAAACTTAACCATGTTTATATGAAACGAAACTGAAACGTAACTGTAATAAAAGCGACTTGTGGCCGGAGGAGGAGCAGGGAGTCGGACGGAGCCGAGCGTGAGTTAAGGTCTCGCGTCTCCCCTTCTCTCCCCAGCCGCGGTTGCATTAAGACAAAGCAGCAGCTTCTGCCTCGTTTTTCCTTTGTGCACGGTCGGTAACTAACTCTTTGACTGCCAGACGTTTTCAGAAAAGGGATGCCGTGGGTGCCAGCCGATTTTAAGCATTTTGACTGATCTTTCAAGGTCCATAGAAAATTATGTGTTTGGACTGTGGAAACACACATACTACCAAATGAAAGATTGGACTCTCATCTTTCATCAGAAAAAAAAAGTTTGTTTCTACCTTATTCCGTTTTTCAGTAATCAACAATAGAAAATGGTTAGTTTCACCTCTGTTTTGAAAAAAAAAAAAAAACGTCTTTTAACGTCTTTGGCACTCCATAGGATTTTACTAAACGTTATTTAACGTTTTTGGCAGTCAAAGAGCTAAGGGGATCTGTAATATCAGACCCAACACTACTCTTCAGACTCTTGACAGCTTCTTGCCTGGTTAGCGTGTTTCCCTCTGAGCAGATAAACCTCGGTCGCTTCATCTTAACTTTTCAGAGAATTATTATTTTTATCAAACTGCGCAATCCAATGTCATCGCTTACAATGCAGGCACATTTGTCCTGCCACGCGCATGAACTTTTGGAATGAGTCGAATAGCTCAAAGCTGGGGAGGTTTCTGTCAAACGCAGAAATTGGGTAGATATAAAATTAATTTGGGTCTTTTGGATTTCGCTTTTTAATACGAGTGAAGAGAGCAATTTCAAGCTGAAATGGTTGACTTGGGTTCCATTTTCCCTAATTCCAAATTGACAATCTAGCATCATTTTGTTTCTATTTGTCACGTTTACCTTGATGGCACTTATCCCGAAAAAAGAAAAAAAGACAAGCCACTGTCCAGAACGCTGTATTTTTTTTTCCATGTTGTGTTTATTCAGATGAACCTTTATTGCATTACACTGTTAAATAAGGTAGACTTTCTGCGTTTACAATGAAAGAAATAGTCAACTTTTGAATGTGACGTGAAAGCCGCTGAACGGAACATTCGGTGGTGGCGGAAGAAAGTAAAAACTCACGACGACGACGACGACAGCGCAAGGCGGAGCACTGCGAGTTGACTCGGCCAATGGGAGTGCAGCCTGCGGAGAAAGGGGGCGGGACAAGAGGCTATGGTCAAGAGCATGGGAAAGAAATGCGGCGCGACGCCGGCGACGTAAACGGGCGGCTCACGTTTAAATGTCATGCGCTTGCTGCTTTTCGATCTTGGATTTCAAGTGCTCCTTGTAGGCCAGGATGTCACGTTTCCACTTGGTGATGGTCTGCTTCTCGCACACCCAGATTTCCTGGGCCACCTGCAGCAACAAGAGCAGTGCATGAGGAAAAGACAGGACGGGACAAAAACAAAACAAAAAAACACAAATATATATATATATATATTTTTTTTTTACTTTGACCTGCAGTTGTATTTTTAACTCATTCACTGCCATTGACGGCTATAGACGTCAAAAATTCATTTGAACTATTTCTATTAGTTTAACTTTTTTTATGTTTTAACTTTTGTTAACAAGAGTATGAAAACCTAGGGAAAAAAAATGATTGTACATTTAGAACAGATATAAAACTTGTGATTAATCGTGAGTTAACTAGGAAAGTCATGCGATTAATTACAATTTTAAAAATGTAATCGCTTGACGCTCCAAATTTTTATTAATCTTTTCTTTTCTTTTTATCCCGTCAATTTTTAATTGTAATTAATCGCATTACTTCAATAGTTAAGTCATGATTAATCACAAATTTTATATCTGTTTAAAATGTACAATATTATTTTTTTTCTAGGTTTTCATACTCTTTTAAAAGTAATACAAATAGTTCAAATGAATTTTTGACGTCTATAGCCGTCAATGGCAGTGAATGAGTTAATGGTGGCGCTATATTCAAGGCAAATGTCACAAAATGGCGATATGGAAGCGGTTTTGTAAATGTAGCAGGATCAATGACAGATGGCGTGCACATTTCATAATGATCTACATTTTCTGCACTGTCCATTGAAAGGATTTTTTCTGTTATTCCAATAAAGGGATGGTCAAGTTTTTTTTATTTTTATCATTATTATTAAATAATGTACTACACAAAGCTAATACAAGTACAATTTAAAAATGCACTTGTTTAATTCAATTTTAGTCAATTTTCTTAAAATAAATACTCTAATTCTATCATGAAATACATTTTGAAAATACAAGTACAATTCACAAATACTACAAAGCACTGCAGCTGTGCATTAGCGCCATCTAGAGGGCGGGAAGCCCGCCACACGCACCTGCTGGATGAGCCTGAAGTCGTGGCTGACGAGCATGACGCCGCCGTCAAACTCGTTGATGGCCTCGGCCAGCGCGTCGATGGTCTCGATGTCCAAGTGATTGGTGGGCTCGTCCAGGAAGAGCATGTGCGGGTTCTGCCAGGCCAGCCAGGCGAAGCACACGCGGCACTTCTGCCCGTCCGACAGGTTGCGGATGGGGCTCACCTGAGGGGAGATTTCCCAATCAGTCGGCGCCGGCGGCCGGCGATAACCGCCACGGTCGCGATTCGCACCTGCTGCTTCCCCGTCAGCCCGTAGCGGCCGATGATCTTCCGCATCTCCTCCTTTTCCTTGATCTCGGGGAAGCACTTCATCATGTACTCCAGGGGGGACAGGTCCAGTTCCAGCTGCTCAGTCAGGTGCTAACCACAACCGCAAAGACAAATTTGACCACACTGCCGGCAGGACTAGAAGGCGCTGCCGGCAGGACTAGAAGGCGCTGCCGGCAGGACTAGAAGGTGCCGCCGGCCCCCGTGCGAGCGTCTTGCGCCTACCTGGTGATACCTGCCGATCTTGACGTGAGAATTTTTGCGGATCATGCCGTCTGTGGGAAGCAGCTGCAGACAAAAAACACATTTAGAATTCCTCCTCCAAATGCTCTCGTTTCTAGATTAGTAAAAGCACTAACCGCTCAAATGAAAAAACAATGCATTTTTTATTTTTTTTTTTTAAATAAAGGGATTCAAAAAATCGACACTTTCCACAATTATTGTTGCAAAGGAGATGTTACCACATTTAATGTATAACAAAACCATTTTAAAATAGCATTCGCCAATCTTAATAAAATAAAAATTTGATTCTCCCGGAAAAAAAAATAGAAAAAAAAATAAATATTTGAAGCCACCAGATTTTATTTAATTTCTTAAATAAACAGGGATGTGATTTGACCAAAGTGAAATTATCTGAAAATTTAGCCGGGGGTCTGGGGGCCGCTGGCACTCGCTCATGGGTTTTCCGTGTTTTGAAGTACTTTCAATGCACTCACATGACAAAGAAATAGACAAAACAACAGCATAAATTTTCAATGTATATTGAACTATCCCATATAAAATGGCAGTTTTAGTCAACTCAAAATCAGTCACATTGAAAAACATTGGACTGCCTTTGCTTTTAAAAACTATCACTGAGGATATCATCATATCTAACTAATGTGATTACTAAGTTAACACATAAATAATGTTGAAGAGTTCAAATTTCATGAACAAATAATTGTATCGTGACCAAATGAAAAGTAACTCATATTAGAGCATACCACAAATGTCTTTGTTATAGCAGAAGATGTTATCTGTCGGAGTCATGTGCATACACAATGAACTACTAAAAAAAATTAAATAAAAAATAAAAATTTAAAAAATCGGAATTTTTTTTTTGGGGGGGGAGATAAAAAAAGCGGAATTCCGCGAATTAGCGGAAAAATCACATCCCTGAATAAAATAAAAAAAACTCCTATGTTGTTGTTCAACACAATAATTCAAATTCGATTTTCACAATAATATTTTAGTTTTGAACAGAGGAAGAAAAAAAACAAGGCCACCAAAATAAATGCATTCCTTTTTTACTTCCTGTTTGATTTTTAAAAAGTAAGCAATGATAACTTTTGGTAAATAAATAAGCGCCCGTGTGTTTGTGAACTTTTGTGACCTTTGGAGGCGAAAGGCCTTACCTCTCCCATGAGCAGCTTGAGCAGGGTGGACTTGCCGGCACCGTTGGGCCCCACCAGCGCCACGCGGGTGTCCAAGTCGATACCGAACTCCAGATTTTTGTAAATGTGCGGCTGCGCGGCGAGCGGGGAACGAACAGCGTGAGAGAGCGCGGCCGAACGAGAAAGTGGCGGCGGCGGCGGCGACTTCAAAGTGCGTCCTCACCGTGTCGTCGCTGTACTTGAAGCTCACGTTCTGAACCATGATAACAGGAGGGGGGATCTTCCCACAGGGAGGAAAATAAAATGACAGCGTCTGCGAAAAGATTACAAAAAAAATTAAAATAAATCAAATGAAATACAACCGAGCTGCGTCACTCGTGTTACCTTGTCATTGACAACTTTTTCAGTCAGGCCCGAGGCCACCATCTTCTGCAGCGTCTTCTCTTTGCTCTGCGCCTGTCGGGCCAGCTTGGCAGAGCCGTGACCGAACCGGGCGATGTAGTTCTGAGGAAGTAGGACTGGATTCATTCAAGTGCAACTTTGCCAAAAAGTTGAAAAAAACAAAAATGGACTGTCACCTTCATGTGTGCAATCTGGTCCTGTTCCCAGTTGAAGCGCTTCATCTGGTTCTCCTCCAGCTCCTCTCTGGTCTTCACGTACTGGTCGTAGTTACCCTGAAACCACCACAGATTACATATCAGGCATTCACAGCCCCCCCCCCCACAGTTTTTTTTTGTTCCCATAAACTCTCATTCCCAATTTCAAGAAAGAAAAAATTGCACATTTCTATTAGACTACTGAAAATGATTAACTCATTCACTGCCATTGACGGCTATAGACGTCAAAAATTAATTTGAACTTTTTCTATTAGTTTAACATTTTGTATGAAAACCTATAAAAAAAATATTGTACATTTAGAACAGATATAAAATTTGTGATTAATCGTGAGTTAACTAGTGAAGTCATGTGATTAATTAAGGAAAAAAATTAATCGCCTGCCGCCCCTAATTTTTAAGTAATTTTATTATTATTTTTTAAATAATCTTTTCTTTTCTTTTTAAAAAAAGAAACCATTATTTAAAATTAGGGATATCTGGTGATTAATTTTTCCAAATCATAATTAATCGCATGACTTCACTGGTTAACTCACGATTAATCACAAATTTGATATCTGTTCTAAATGTACAATATTTTTCCCCCTAGGTTTTCATACTCTTGTTAACAAAAGTGGGAAAAATGTTAAACTAATAGAAATAGTTAAAATGAATTTTTGACGTATATAGCCGTCAATGGCAGTGAATGAGTTAAAATGCAGAGCATAAAATAAACTAATTAGTGAGGTCATTATCAGCATTCTGTGTCTCTAAATCAAACTAGACACATCTTGATACACTTTATCACTTTGAATAAATATAATCTGTGCACCAACTGAGTACAAAATAGCATTGAAGCGGATTTCACATTGATTCATCTTCAGCAAAAAGTAGGCTTATCTTAAAATAAGGCACTTCCTGTTTTCTTTCAAATGTATACTGCCAAACACAATATTATGGCAGAACAAAGTTATACCGTACCAAAAATTTAAAAAAAAATACATATCAGAAAAATAGCAGGTCTGCAAGTGGAGGGAGAGTGCTGCAGATGAGGTTCTGACCAAAACGGATCAGAATATTACGCCAGTCCTAAAAGCTCGACACTGACTCCCAGACAACTGCAGCATAGATTAGAAAATTCTGTTACTGGTCTTGAAATCGCGGAATGGTTTAGGTTTAAGAAAAATTCATGGCGCTGGTAGGGTTCTGAGGTCAGCAGGCTCGGGTCAATTAGTGGAAGGCCAGAGTTCAAAGCAAACATGGTGAGGCGGCATTTAGTAGTTATGCTGCACACAAATGGAATCAGCTGTCAACAGAAGTGAAGTCAGCCCAAAGTGTGGATGCTTTCAAGTCCAGGTTAAAAACTTATGATTAAGGTCTTCTAAAGCATTTACAAAAAAATCTGTTTTCTAAAAAAAATTAAAAAATCTTGCACAGTGTGTTCTTTTTGGAAGCTACTTTTTAGTCATTTTCTTTGTTTGTAAATGTCTTGTCAATCATGTTCTACACATGCTAATTATTCACGCAATATTTCTATTGTGTTTCAGAAAACTATTTGTCATTCAGTATTCAAGGACCTGAAAAATCCATTTTCATTTCCCTGAACATTTCATGAGAACCACAACTTTTTTTCATGGTCTTTGTTGCCCATCTTTACCGTGTAGTACTTGAGATTCCTCTGGTGCAGGTGGATGATGTTGGTGCACACACCGTTCAGGAAGTCTTGTGAGTGCGAGATGAGCACCAGGATGCGTCTGAATCTGACGACGGCCGGGAAGTTAAAGTGTCAGTTTCGCGGCGCGAGCACGAGCCTGCCATCTTCCAAAAAGGGTCGGCACGCGACTTACGATTTGAGCTCCTCCTCCAACCACACGCACGCGTCCAGGTCCAAGTGGTTGGTGGGCTCGTCCAGCAGCAACATGAAGGGTTTGATGAAGAGGGCCCTGCCACGCGCACAGAATTGAGACACGCCTTGAAGACTTTTACTTGATTGTTTACAGTTACAGATTGTTTTGTTTTATAGTTAAACAATACAAAATTAACAATAAACAGTAATAAGAAAAGATTTGGCAAGTGTGTTGCTACCTGGCGAGGGCGACGCGCATCCTCCAACCTCCACTGAAGTCCTTCATCTTCTTCTGCTGCATGGCGGCACTGAAGCCCAAACCGTGGAGGATCCGCGAGGCTCGCACCTCCGCCTTGTCGGCGTCCAGCTCCTCCAGACGCTCGTACAGCTCCATCAGCTTCTCGCACTCGGCTGAGGGAAGACGCGGGAGTCAAAAGCCATTTTAAATGTACTCAATGTGAGGATGACCGGCGGCGTCCGCGTACAGTCTTCGTGCGCCAGCCGCTCGGCCTCCTTCTCCAGCATGATCCTCTGCTCGTCCACTTCCATGACGCAATGCAGCGCCGTCTTCTCGCTGGGCGACATCTCCCTGGTCAAATGGTAGATATCGATGTGCTCCGGAATGGGGACTTCGCGGTGCCCGATGGCCGACAGCAACATGGACTTCCCTGGAAGACAAAATGAAAAAACAAGACGCGGGATTTTACTAGCGTGGTCTTGTCAGAGGTGGCAAATCCAGGTCCGGAAAGTAAAAACCCTGCCACAGTTTGGCCCCCCTTTAGCCCCTGATGCTAGCTAGTTTGCTAGCTAGCTCCTTAGCAGGTAAACGAGCACCATGGGAGCTAGCTAGGGAGCTAGTTAGCTAGCATCTGGGGGTAAAGCCAAACTCTGGCAGGGTTTTGTAAATCCTTAGCGACCAAAACATGCCGAGAATGCCCCGCCCCCCACAAAAAGCGATGAACTGACTAACAAATGTCAATAAAAAAAATAAAAAATAAATAAAATTTTAACGGCGATTTATCAACTAAAAAAAATGTGTAAAAAATAAAGTACATTATGTTCATGTTTAAGATTTTGGAAGGATTTGCAGAAACTCACCTGTGCCATTGAGGCCGATGAGGCCGTAGCGCCGGCCCGAGTTGAGCTCCAGGCTGGTGTCCACCAGCAGCTCCTGGCCGTGAAAGGTGAGCGACAGACTGCTGATGTGCACGTCTGTGCTGTTCGGGTGTGAGGCCAGCACGCCCGTGACGGCGCGTGCCTCGGTCTTGGCCAGCTCAAACTCATCCAGCTCCTTGGTCAAAGTGTCCAAAACGCCTGCGTGACAAACCGTCAGGATGTTTCAACAGTCCGCAAACGCCGGCTGTACAATTTCTTACCGTTACTGACGGCTCCGTTGGGCTGACTCTCCACTTGGTCGCCCTCGCCGTTGATCTCGTCGGGCTTCTTGGTGCGCTGCCGGGCCTTTGCGGCCTCCTTTTTCTTCGCCGCCTTCTTTTTGGCTAAATCTGAAGGCATGGCTGTTCTGCTTTGCTGTGGGCTGCTCTGCCAAAACAACACATCAAATATCAAACATCAAATTCAAACTTTGACCCCTGTTGTCTTTGCATTAAGAGTCTTAACCTTCTAAATACTAGTCTCAGGTAAATGATGCTAAAAATCATTCCAATAGTCTTTCTACGATCGGTCCCATAATGCAGGTTTCGTGTAAATCAGTTCATCTTAGGAATTTCACGCACATCCCTGTTGTCAAGGAAACGTCACCATATCGTCATTTAGAGGCTTGAAGGCAAAAAAAAAAAAAAAAAGTGAAAACATGTCTAAACTGGTGATGGTAATAACAGGCTGATTTTCATAAGGCTTTCGTTAAAAAACACACACACACACACACACACACACAAAACGTAGGCTTCATGTCCCACCTGCTTGCACGTTGTTCTCCCAATGCTAGCCCATGTAGCCGGGTTAGCTTAGCATTAGGCGACTAACGGTGACCGGCGTCACCAGAAAAAACGAAATTTCCCGAGCGGGTTAGCTCATGGCAACTGAGCTGATACCTTTATGTCGGGACTTTGGTGAGGAAATCTCTCCTAACGCTAAGACTGTTGGCCCAGAAGCTAAGCTAAAGCTAACCGCCATAGAAAGGCCTGAAGCAGCGTGATGACGCAAGGCCCGTGAACCGGCACCAAAGAAAACGACTTCGGTGCTTTGCCTCAGTTTTCCGACTTCCGACCACCTCGCTTGCCTCCAAGGACACAACTTTACGTTAGTCGTGTAGGCAGCTGTTGTGAAGCGCCTGCCGGGTGTGTTTTCTTACCTTATTTACGATTAGTTGGCTGAGGAGCACACCGACTTCGCGTGTCCACTTTGCCGGCTGGAAGAAGCCGCTACCCGACCGCCAGACACACTAAATATGGTCAAAAGGGCGGAGACCACTAAACGTCTACGCCCCTTTCTTGCGGGACTGCAGTAAAATGATTAAATAAATTGTTTTTAAAAATTAAATACGAAGAGATACATTATACGATCATATGATTACATTATAGTATCGTGATATTTATAAATTATATCCATACTGTGTAGTTCTGAGTATATGATTCTTCTATACAGCGACGTTCCGTGGCTTACCTACCCAGCCAGTGAGCGACGATGCTCGGTCAGAGATGAGGAGGAGCACCGAGGAAGTGGCTGGAAGTCTTGAGCGTGGCAGCTAAAAAAAGAGGAAGTGAAAAAGGACGAACGAGACAAGGATGAGCCAGCTTAGCGCCATTTACCGACGCCCTCGGATGGGATATTTATTTAGTTTGGAAGAAGACGACAAGAAAGGAGACATTTAATTGGACAGCTAGCGATGCTGCTAACGTGGTAGCATGTCTAGTTGACGTGTTACCTTTTCCGCTTGATTCGACAAACACTGGTTATTTGATGTATATCATTATTTGTATAACTATTTCCCCGACGCAATGGACTGGCGTGTTAATGCTAAGTGCAGGCAGGTAACGACAAATTAAGATAAGGTTTATAACGCTAGTATGCGTGTAATAAACGGGTGCGTCTCAAGTGCGAATTGTCGTTTTCTCACCCCCTGCTGAGCGAAATAAGTTGCAAAGGTTTAAGTGGAACCTTGACTTGACAAAATGGAGCGAGTGTTCGAGCTCACTGGCTTCATTTAGATTGCGTGGTGCGAATACACCTTTTCTCCACTGAGCGAAAAAAAGAAAAAAAAAAGCCTCGACATGCGGATTTCGTCCTTCCTGGCCGTGTTCCGGCCCGCCTTACCCCTGATCCTCGGGCTGTCTCTGGGCTGCAGCCTGAGCCTGCTGATGGTGTCGTGGACGCAGGGGGACGCGGAGGACGTCTGCGGGGACGTGCTGGCCAACGGGGGGAAGCTTTACTTGGGCAGGGGTGACGCTCAGAGGGACCCCAGGGACGACGGAAGAGGAGGAGAGGCCGGCGAGGACGACTTCCAGCCACGCATCGTCCCCTATCACAAGGACCCTAACCAGCAGCACAAGAAAGTCCTGAGGTAGGGACATGTCCTTTTTGACACGAGCATCCGGACGGTGGCATCACATGACATCAGCGCCCTGGCCGCAAACAATTGATGACGTCATATTTGGAAGCGCTGACAAGAAAATAGCGCACACAGTTTATGCGTTTGTATTGGAAGTCAACCCCCCCCCCCCCCTCCAAAAATGTCTTTACAATATGTTATATGCGCTCCTACTTGTCTAAATGCAACATTCTAATTAATACTGTGTTTTTGGAATATGAATTAAACAGAAAAATCAACCCGTTTTTCTCCATCTCAGTGGGCGGCCATTTTGCCACTTACTATCGACTTAAAATGCCATCACAGTTGCTCAGGTAGCGACCAATCAGGGCTCACCTCTTTTTAGAGTCTGGTCATGTGACGTTCGCATGCTGAGCTGTGATTGGGTTACCCTAAGCAACTGTCATTTTAGCATGTGGCAAAATGGCCGCCCCCTGAGATTGGAGAATAACGTGTGGATTTTGCTGTTTTATTCATATTCCACAAACGTGATATTCATAAGAATTAATTTAAATGGAGGGTGGGACTAAATCTGGTTTCTGGCCTCCCGCAGAACTCGCTACATCCACACGGAGCTGGGCATCCGCGAGCGCCTGCTGGTGGGCGTGCTGACGTCCCGCGCCACCCTCAACACGCTGGCGGTGGCGGTGAACCGCACGGTGGCGCACCACTTCCCGCGCACCTTCTTCTTCACGGGCCTGCGCAGCGCCAAGGCGCCGCACGGCATGGCGGTGGTGGCGCACGGCGACGACCGGCCCGTTTGGCTGATGTACGAGACGGTTCGCCACCTGCACCGGCAGCACGGCGCCGACTACGACTGGTTCCTGCTCGCCCAGGACGACACGTACATGCAGGCGCAGCGGCTGAGCGGGCTGGTGGGCCACCTGAGCGCCGGACAGGACCTGTACATGGGCCGTGCCGAGGAGTTCATCGGCGGCGAGGAGAAAGCGCGCTACTGCCACGGCGGCTACGGATACCTGTTGTCGCGCAGCCTGCTGGCGCGTCTGCAGCCGCACCTGGACGCCTGCCGCAACGACATTCTCAGCGTCAGGCCCGACGAGTGGCTGGGCCGCTGCATTATCGACTACCTGGGACTCAGCTGCGTCGAGGTCCACCAGGTGACCGTTAGCTAGCTTCTTGCTATGTTGACGCTCGGATTTGGCATGCGGACGGATGAGTTGCTATTGTTAGCGGTGGATGATAGCTAGATACACTATGTGTGTTTTTAGTCCATTTTTGGGTTGTTTTCCATGTTGTGTACAAAAAAATTAGTTCTGTACAAAACAACCCCAGAAATTAGGTCAAATTGATGCAAGTTATTGGATTGGTCCCATTTTTGACCCAAATTGGGTTGTTTTTGACCCAGTAGTTTTAAATGTCTGCTCCTAGAACCGCCCCTGGTAGGCATTCAAAATATTTAGAAAAGTGTCCTTTTTTCATGAGAAACAATTGAATTTTCCTTATTGAATTAATCTCCGAGCGGTAACGCACTAAATATGGATTGAGGTTGTTATAATGGAGTTATGACAAAAAAATAATAATTATTATTATTCGTCATTTTTGGGGGTTAACTTTAGATCAGGGATGGGCAACTGACAATCTGAGTGGCCACTAAAAAAATATATAAATTTTTATGTTTTATTTTATTTTATTTTTTTACGAGCCCCCAAAGATAAAAAAAATAAATACATTAAAATAGTGATAAATATTCAGTGTATGTCTTCCATGAAAAAATGGAGGGAAATGGAGAAGAAGAAAAAATCCCAAATCTGAAAAAAATATTGAAAAGAAAAAAAAATGGAAATTTGATGGTGCCAAACTGTAAATAGTAGTTTCCAGTTGTAATATCACCAGTCACCACTAGATGGCAGATGTCTTTTAGGTGTGCTAATATTATAATATTAAGTGAGTTAATTTTTGTGAGAAAAAAAATAAATCAAACAAAATTGAACTTATTGCGGGTGTCCCGGCAGGAGATGACCTACCGCTACTTTGAGCTGGGCAAGAACGCCGACCCGGAGCGCGAGGACAGCGCTCAGTTCAAGGACGCCTTCACCGTGCATCCCGTGTCCGAGCCCAACCTCATGTACCGACTGCACAAGCGCTTCAGCCAGATCGAGCTGGACTGGACCTACGCGCAGATCCAGGAGCTGCAGGTTGGGGGAACTCATATTCATAACCATTTAGGACGCTAAGAAACCGCTAATTAATTACGCCGCCGTCATAAGTGGCTAGCAGCTAACTTTTAGCATTACCAACGAGTGCCTGTGGTGGCTGCTAGCTGTAGTTAGCTGGTACCTGGCTACATTTAATTATTCGTCGATATTCTGGACCAAGGCTACTTTGTAATTCACTTTCCATGTTTAAAGGAAGGGAATGTGCCTTAAATTGCACGTTGAGTTTTTTTTATTTTAATTATTATTTTTAAAAAAATAAGATAAAAACATTCAACTTAAAATGTCAAACTTAGCCTTCAGATTGGATGAACACAATTTATTTTACACTTGGACCATGTAAAAATTAAAATGTTTCTGCCTCTTATTGCACTTAAAGTTGTGTTCTTAAATCCTAAATGGCTATATTAGACATTTTGAATATATTTTTAAATAAATGAAGACAAAGTACTATTTTTTGTTTTTTTGCTGATCCGAAAAATGATCCGATCCGAACCGTGACTTTTGTGATCTGTTGCACCACTTCAAATTATTGTAATCCAAGTCAACACGAGTACAAAAGAATTTTGACAAACGGCAAATGTTTTGTCCGCGCAGACGCAGATCAGCAACCTGAGCGAGCTGACGCCGGAGGGCGCGGCGGGCGCCACCTGGCCGGTGGGCATCAACGCGCCGTTCAAGCCGCGCACGCGCTTCGAGGTGCTCAACTGGGACTACTTCACCGAGGAGCACATCCACGCCTGCGCCGACGGCTCGCCCAAGTGCGAGCTGCGCGGCGCCGACCGCGCCGACGTGGCCGGCGTGCTGGAGGCGGCGCTGGAGCGACTCAACGCGCGCTACCAGCCGCGGCTGCGCTTCCTTAAGCGCCGGCTGCTCAACGGCTACCGGCGCTTCGACCCCACGCGCGGCATGGAGTACGTGCTGGACCTGGCGCTGGAGGCGTACACGCAAAAGGGCCGCAGCCGCGTCATCGCCAAGCGAGTGCGGCTGCTGCGCCCGCTCAGCGCCGTGGAGATCATCCCCATGCCGTACGTGACGGAGGCCACGCGGGTGCAGCTCATCCTGCCCGTCACGGCGCAGGAGCGCCGGCAGGTGGCCGCCTTCCTGGACACGTACGCCGCCAACGCGCTGGACACGCGCGACAACGCGCTGCTCACCGTGCTCTTCGTGTACGATCCCTTCGAGGCGCAGCGCGTCAGCCGCGAGGACGTCTTCGCCGGCGCCAAGGCGGCCATCGGCGAGGCCGAGAAGCGCTACCGCGACGTGAAGATCCCGTGGATCAGCGTCAAGACGGAGGTGCCGTCGCAGGTCAAGCTGATGGACGTCATCTCCAAGAAGCACCCGGTGGACACGCTCTTCTTCCTGGCCAGCGTGTGGACCGAGGTCAACGGCGACTTCCTCAACCGCTGCCGCATGAACGCCATCAGCAGCTGGCAGGTCTTCTTCCCGGTGCACTTCCAGGAGTTCAGCCCGGCCGTGGCGCCGCGACCCTCGGCCGTCGCCGCCGCCTCGGCCGACCCGCTCCGGGACGGACACTTTGACCGGCGCGTCTTCGACGAGGCCTGCTTCTACAACGCCGACTACATGAGCACGCGCGCCAAGATGGCGGCCGACGCGCTGGACAACGAGGAGCTGCTGGAGAGCATGGACGTGTACGACGTCTTCGTGCGCTACTCGGGCCTGCACGTCTTCCGGGCCGTGGAGCCGGCGCTGGTCCAGAAGTACGCGCCTCGGCAGTGCAACCCTCGCTTCAGCGAGGACATCTACCACAGGTGCGTGCTCAGCAACCTGGAGGGGCTGGGCTCACGCTCGCACCTCGCCGCCGCGCTCTTCCAGCACGAGCAGGCCAACAGCACCTAGAGCGCCCCGTTGTCCTGTTTGAAACACTTGAGTGCCTGCTTTCTTGTCAGGTCCAAAGAAAGGCTGTTACGTTCAAATGCATTTCACTCCGAGAGTACTTTTGTCAAAATGTGAGTTTTAGCAGTTCCAAGTTCAAACATTTTTTAATCCAAAGTAGTTTTTTCCAGGTAACAATTTTGTAAAAAAATAAAAAATAAAAAAAAGTGAACCTTGTAAATATTCGTTCAGTTCTGCTGGTGTCGTTACCTGTTTTGTTTAAACTAGGGGTGTCAGACCATTAAAAAATGTAATCGTAATTGATCACATGACTTCAATAGTTAACTCATGAATAAAATTAAAGACGTTTGTGATAGCCCAGTGCATTTTTCTTTTCATATTAAGAGCTATCTGATCTTTAATATGAAGTAACTTGTGAAATTCTGCGCATTTTAAAAAATTGTAAAATACAACTTGACTCCAGTCTCTACAAATATATGCATTATTATTGCTGCAAAATGCTTACATGGATGTGTCTGCTGCATTTCCACTGGAATTCCCCGAGTACAGGCTTTTCAAGTCATTAGTTAAAATTAGTGGTCTTAAAGGAACTTTAAAATGAATTCAAAATGAACGCACTTATTTTGACACCCTTACTGTAATCAATTCCAGGTTCAATCTCTCTTTTTTTATTTTTTATATTTAAATTAAAGCTGTTTGTTACATGTCACAATTTTGTAGGGGAAAAAAAAACAGTTTTTTCATGTGTGGTGTTATTACCTGCTTGTTTTTTTAAATATTGATTCTTTTTTTGCAACTATTGGATTAAAGTTTGGTATCAAGTTGCCACCATTAAAAAAAAAAACATGGACGTTGCTTAAATGTGTCTTCTGTTTTTAAGTGTAGCAAGTGGTGTTATTGTTAAGATGACAATTTTGTTTTTTAAGGTTAAGATTAAAATAAAATATGTTCTTGTTCCTGTAGAGAGTCTTTTGTATGTTCTTCTGGTTTGCTGAGAGGTGCAGGATCAGTCACTTTACTAAAATAAAGCTGAATGGCTCATTTGACTGAGCTGCGTGAAAGGTGGCTTTTTTTCCTTTTTGGGGGGATTTAGGGAGGGGGGGGGGCACTCGGCGCCTAGAAAATGGTCCAACAACGTAAAGCTTGTGACAATTCAGTCTCGTTTCGCTCCTCCATTCCACGACCTCCCCACCGACTCAGAATGATTCAATACATAATTATTATCGCTGTTAAATGAGACAAAAGGACACATAAGACACGTTGTGGCATTTACAAACTTTGGCAAGCGCTTCTTTATTTACATCCAGTCCGTCACGCAAGGTCACAGCTGTTGTCCCTTTAGCTCCTCTTTTTTTTTTTTTTGTTGTCTTTTTATGTCAAGTCATTTTTTTTTTAAGTGTTCAACACAAGTGAAGAGCAGCCTCGCTCGCTTGTAAAAAAACAAAAAAAAACATGCAGGAGGCGAGCGGACACGTTTGAGAACTTTTTGTCTCCGCCCCACATGAGGGCGCTAATCAAACAGCAGCTTTATGACTACCAGAAAAGAAAAAGGGCTATGAGACAACTACGGTCGATTTGTTATTATGCTTCTGCTCTAAGAAAGAAAAACACTGCTAGACTGTTTTTGCTGGTAGCCCATTTGATTATTTTTTGGCCCAAAAAAACTTACAGAAGACTTTTTTTTTTTTAAACAAAGAATTGTGAGGGTCACACTGGAAAAAAGAAATGATATTGCCAGAGTAAAGTTGAATTTTGTTAAACACAAACAAAGAGAGAGAAAATAAAGTAAAGAAAATAAAGTAATATTGTGACAGGAAAAAGCATGTTGTTTTTCACAATTAAAATGTTTTATTCTTTCAAGATGGAATCGTTTTTTCCAAAGTTGTGTATTTTCAGGGAAGACAAAATGATCTGACGAGCATAAAGTAGTCGTTCTCAATATTATATATTTCCCATAAAAATTAACTTAATTTTTATTTTTTTTATTTTAAGAAATGTCTTTTTTTCCCAAGAAAACAAAGTTATAAAAAAGTCATTTTTTTCCTCAGAAGACTATCTTCTCATAAAGTTAACTGAAAAAAAGCATGACCATATTTTTAAACATGATTTTATTCACAGAAAAATGCTAAAGTTACATTACTTGTTTTAAAAAGCAGGTTTTATTCTTTTAATATGTGTTTCATTAGCAGGAAAAAAAACGACTTAAATTTTACGTAAAATCTGAAGTACAACTTAATTCTTGTAAAATAAGATTATAGAAGACTTTTTTATTATTTATTATTTATATTTATTTTTTATTTTTTATTCCCATATGATTACAACTTTTCTTGAAAAGATACACGTTATTCTCGTAAAATAAGTCTTTTGGTGTGTTTTTTTAGAATACAATTTTAGGGAAAATTAAGACTTTATTCCTGTATTATTACCAGTATTTATTTTTATAAGGGTAATCATCCAATTTTGTTGTAATCTGACTTTATTCTAGCAAGATTATGACTCTTCTTGAAAATCCCACTTTCACTCTTGTAAAATTAAATTTTATCCCAGAAAAGACGGCATAATTTCCCGAAATAATTGACATTTCGTCGAATAAATTATGCTTTTGTTTTGGAGAAATATAATTTCATACAATTCCGGTTGTGTTCAAGAAAAATACAACTTTAATCTTAAAAAAAAAACAAAAAAAAACGCCTTTATTGTTGCAGTCCGATTTCCTTGTTCGAGCGTGACCCTCAGCACATGTTGCGCAACATGCTAAGCGTACATACCGTCTTGCATGTACTGCATGTGTATTTACAGTTTGTGTTTTTTTCTGGACGGAAGCATGCATAGGCCGAGGTGAAGAATCGTGTGCGCGAAGTGTGAATTGTGTGTCGCCTGCGATACTCACGATGACGTACGCGGAGGCCGACAATTTACAGCACAGTGCAAAAACAAAACAAACGACAACAAAAAAGGAACATCTGCCGCGTTGCAACACCAAACCTCCGCGAGGGACAAAAAAAACAAAAAACACGCGAGTCAAGTGTCATCCTTCTTTACAAATACACGCGCACAATGCGAGTTGAGCGTCCGCACAAAAGATATTTACATTCACATCTCTTGATCATGAAAAATACTCATACACAAAACTCGGGCTGCCATGCGGCTACCGCGTTAGCATATTGACGGTTAGCATGTTCTCATTGGAAATACAGTGGTGCCTCCAGACTTGTGAGTTTTTCCAGAACTTGAGATAAGAGCGCAGCATGATGACTGAATGCAATTCAGCTGCTCGTTTATTGCCACTCGCAGCTGACGTTTACTCCAAAAGCAAACGAGACCATTCGACTTTGCGTATTTCAACCAAGCAAACATTGTCTTTAGCGCTTAGCTTAATGCTAACAAATGACGCAACAACGGTTGGCATCGCTAGTTGCCGTTTTAGAAGCAACAAATCTTTCGAACGCAAACAGTAGAGTAATACATTTAGACAGACAAAATCTTGCAGGCATTTATTCTGGAAGAAAAAAAAATATTACAGCAGCTGACTGAGTCACAGTAGTAGCACTACTCGGATGATTGTGATCTCAAGGCACCACTGTAGCGCGCGACTACACAGCAAAGTGCCAAAAGCCAGCCGCCCTGCTAACTGTTAGCATAGCAACGGTTAGCATTTCATCCATCCTCATTGGAAATAGTAAAGAAAATCCATCTTGTTTTGTTGACACTTTGGGGACGCGACGGCAAGCCAATCGCCACGCTCGTCGCTCGCGATTGGTCGAGGGGGATCAATACGGCAACTGATTTGCATAACACTGACGCGGGCGCGACTTCACTTTGCCGGCAAAAATACTCAAACGCGACACTTTGGAAGTTTTCTGATTGATTTCGGAAGGAAAAAAAAATTGTTTGAGTGTGATAGCTGCATCCAGTGACTTTTGCTGGTGGGATTAGGACACACGGACACACGGACACACACACACACACACACACACACACACACGCGCGCGCGCGCGCGGAAGCATATTGCTGCCACACCAGGAAAACATTATAACGTGGTAAATTTCACGTTTTAAAGTGATAACTTTTACGTTAAGACGTGATAAATGAATTTCCCATTTAGACGTGCTACGTTATCACGTTATAAAGTTTCAACGTGAACAATTTCACATTAGAAAGTGAAATTGTGATCAGTGACCACATTATTTTCATGTTTTAACGTGATACTGTAAGTCAGCACAGTATAAGCATATTTTTGAGCATGAAAAGTTTCGCGTTTAAAGGTTCGAAGTTTGACTTCCGCATTCAGCCAATCAGGACAAAGCAATTCCTTCTGGTTCAGGTGAGTGGCGGAGTCCTTTTAATGCAGAGGTGGCAAATCCAGGTGCAGAAAGTGAAAACCCTGCCACAGTTTGGCTTTAGCCCCTGATGCTAGCTAGCTAGCTAGCTCCCTAGCAGGTAAACGAGCCATGGGAGCTAGCTAGGGAGCGACTAGCTCGCTAGTTAGCGCCTGGTGGCTAAAGCCAAACTGTGGCAGGGTTTTTACTTTCTGGACATGGATTTGCCGCCTCTGATTTGGTGTTTTCTAAATTAAAGTAACAAGCTAAAAAATTAAATTAAAATAATAATGCTATCCATCCATTTTTGGATTTCTGATCTGAAAAGACGGAATTTCTTGTTGTTGTTATTTGTACAATGCCAAAGTGAAGCACATTAAAACATGAAACTTTGCATAAAAAAGTGAAATTTATCATCAAGCTTTAAAAAGAAAAAAAAAAAGCTTCCACACAGACACAATTGTACCCTAATTTGAATAACAGAGCAAAAGCTCCCATTTGGATGATTTTCCCTTTTGACGATCTGAATTCTTCATGTGTCGAGTTTGCAAAAATCCTCATTGCTTGTTTTTACCTCCGCCAAGGACACTTTGCTCTTAGCGAAAAACCACTCAACAGAGTTCTACTTTTTGCTTTTTTTTTGTGTGTGAACAATTTGTGGCAAATACGCACACTGGCCGGCCACTTGATTAGGTACCTTTACATACAAAGACAACACAAAACGAGGACGCATCAGACCGAGAGCCGTCCCTAATATTTTGGTTATTCAGCGACACGACATGGGGACAAAATATTAGCCACTCAGTATGATTCAGTGCTGGTGTACCTAATGTTCTGACCTTGGCCTTGGCGTAGGTCTTGGCCGGACGAGAACATGGACACATGACACGCGTGAAGCCACACACATTTAAGGACAAAGACGCGTGAGTTTGTTTAGGTGTTGCGGAGCGCCAAGGCCTGCTCCAGCTCTTGCCGCCTCTGCTGGATCTGAAAGCACATCCGACGCGACGCGACACGCGCGGATCAGCAACACAAATCAGCACATCAACACCAAAGGTACGATGGGGAGGTTCACAATTATTATTATTATTTTTTTTACAAAATATCAGATTGGATGTTTGCTCACCTTACAGTAGAAGTATCGGCTGACGGCCTCCTGGGACCAGGGCTCGTGGTAGAAGGAGGCCCGACGCTCCTCTTCGGGGTTCCCCACCACGTCCGTCATCAGCTGCCACGTAAACAACACAAGACGAAACCGAACGAAACGTGTGCAACATCAGCTTTCCAACTTGTAAATGTTCAACTGGTTGAGGCCAAGTCGTCCCATTCCCACAAATTGAAAGTAAAGCTGGCAAATGAAGAGCGTTCCTAATATTTTGGCTGTGTAGCTACCCGACGAGTGATTCCATACTGGCGTACCTAATGTTCTGGCTTGGACCGATTGCATTGACTAACTAGCGCAGGGGTCGGCAACCTTTACTGTCAAAAAAGACATTTTATGCCAAATAAATAACAAAAATATGCAGCATCAAATTCATTTTCGGCTATATTTTTTGGCAATTTTCCATATATTTTCATATTTTTGGGGGAATTCATGGACATTTGGTCATTTTCTGCCTCTCTTCTTCCTTTTTTGTATGTTATGGCTATTTATTTACATTTTCTGACTTTTTTTTTTTTTTTTTTACAATTTTGCCAACATTTTATGGTAATTGTCAGGATTTCTTCTTTTGTTTTTGGACATGTTTTCTTTTCTGCCTTTTTATTTATTTAATTCTCTGACAATTTTGGCAATTTCATGGACATTTTATGGTAATTTTCTGCTTTTCTTTTTGGACATAGTATGCTCACTTTTTGGACATTTTTAGGCAATTTTTTAAATAGTTTTTCATCCACCTTTTTTCTCTTTTTTTTCCTGGCAACTTAAAAATTTTGTCTTTGACATTTTTTGGAATATTTAATTTTTATTTAATCAGTAATTAATTTAAATACTATTTTATCTAAAAAATAAAAATAAAAATGTAAAAAAATATGTAATACATCTAAAAAATAAAAATAAATATGTAAAAAAATATGTAATACATCTAAAAAATAAAAATGAATATGTAAAAAAATATGTAATACATTTCTTTTTCTTTTTTTTTAGAGCTCCACAGGGAGCCAACTAGAGATGGACTAAAAAACCACATGTGCTCCAGAGCCACAGATTGCAGAACCCTGGACTAGCGGATTGTTGTCTCAACGGGACTTTTCAAGACTGCAGTGACACGTGAGTAAAAATAGTCCAAAGGGGAACCTTGAGGTCTCTGCTCTGGGACTTGAGCCAGTCCTGGATGTAGCCTTTAGGATCCCGCGAGAAACTCAGCATGAAGTCCCTCTGGATCTTCAGCTGGTTGATGGACTCGATGGTCTCGTGGATCTTGAAAAGCGGAAACAAAAGTCACGTTAGTCGGGACGTGGCTTCGTCCGTCAGTGCCGGCAACCGTCTGCCACCTTGTTGTCCAGCGTGGCGATTTCCTGCTGGTTGGCGGTGGACAGCAGGAAGCTGCTCATCTGGCTTTTCAGCGGGTCCTCAACCTCCACGTCAATGTCGTAGCACGCCGTCTTCTTTTGATCGTTGGGGTCCACGCTGCAAAAAAACATCGTCTTCAAACACGTTGATACGTCTTTTTTGATTGCGTAAAGAAACAATAAATTAAGAGTGTGGAGTTCCGCAGGGAAGATAATTTGGCAGTCATTTTTTAAATACAATGTTGTTATTGTTTGCTACAGGAACTTCCTTCTCGTTTCTTCAGGTAGCCCCTTTGTGGTTTGGCCAAATCCCAAGCGGAGTCGTGAACAAGTGTACCTGATGACGTGGTTGATGACGATGGGGTCAGGGGGCAGCAGCAGGTTGGTGAGGCGCTGGGGGATCTCTGAAAACTTCAGTCGGGGGCAGTCAAAGATCTGAAATCAGGCAAAGAATTCTATTTTCCCTCACCGAAAAGCACAAACACAAAAATGTGTTTCATTTGGGGCTCCAGGAACGGATTAAAACCGTTTGCATTCATTTCAATGTGAAAATCGGATTTGAGATATGAGCGTGCGAGTTACCTGCTGGAAGTACTTGTCACAGTTGATGTACTCCTTGTCGTGGGAGTCCTGCAGCTTGTTGGTCTTGACGTACTGCCACAGCGCCTGGATGATGCACGAGCGCGTCTGCGTGTGGATGCCCAGCAGGCGCGCCAAACGGGGGTCTAGCTTGAACTGGGAGGGCTGAGTGGACAAAAAAAGACCCCACCGCTCGTGACATGCAAGTCCTCTATCATGCGCACGCCACGTGACGCGAGCTCCTGCTCACCTGGTAGTCGAGCATGAGCAGCAGCGTGCAGCGCACGCTCACATCTCCCGGACGCTTGACCTGGAAGCCGTCCGTCTCCTGCGTGGTGGCCGTGCGGTGCCACTGAAAAACATCAAACAAGCACCTTCTTGTTAGAGCTCCCCCTTGTGACACTTGGCGTCATTACAAGCAGGCCGATTCAACTTTTCTCAACTTACAAGTACAAACAAAAAAAAAACTAAAAAAGTTTTGGATAAAAATGCTTGGGAAAAAAACATAGTATATTCTAATTTTACATTCACAAAATACCCCCAAAATGTAAATGTGATAATCTAAAAAAAATAAAAATAAAATATTGACTCTGCACCATTGTGATAGACAGTTGTTGTTTTCTTTTCAGAAAAAAATGCACAAATTTGCACAAAACTGTTTAGCTGGCATATTGGTATCTTATTTGTAAAACTATTATTATTATTGATGACTATAATAATATATACAATATTATTAAATGGTAATGAGTGGAATTTGCCAGCTTTGAGGTTTAAAATGGCATTTAGATTAAATCATTTTAATATTAAGGGTTATAAAAAAATTATAAATAAATATAATTACGTTTAAACTTCTCAGCTTCTCAGACTTCATTCTCACAAACGCGCCAACCTTGAGTCATTTTCACTCTTGCTTTTTGGATCTGATTGACTTTGAAGGACAGCTAATGCTAATTGTCGTCTTTAACAAGCGCTTGGAAAGCTGCTGAAAGAAAATCCGCGCGTAAAGTGTCTGATTGTCTTTGCCGTTTAACTCATTCAAACCCAAAATTATGTAAATACGTTTTTTTTAATACTTTGTCCTTCACTCCCCAAAATGTATTTATATGTTTTTTAATGTATTTTTTTTTTTTTTATGCAAGAGCATACAGAGAAGGCTTTGATGCAGCTTCTGACGTGAAACAATGGTTGTTATTACAAAAAAACGGCCAGCAGGTGGCAGCAGAGTATACGAGATCAGCCAGGGTCATGTTGCAACAAGCTCCGGTAACGAACCTCCACCAGGTGGTTGTCGGGTCCGTAGAGGTCTTTATCCAGTTCGATCACCAAACTCTTGAAAAATGAGGAGAACTTCTTCTTCTGCTTGCCCGGCTAAACAACAACAACAACAACAACAAAATTCATATTTGGACTTTTCTTTTTCAAATTGTACAGTTCATGTGGCATTTGCATTTCCTAAATGGCTTCGACGATCCCTCGCGCTAACGCGAAGAGTCACAATAATGACAGAAAAGTGTGCGCGTGCTAGCGAAAGGTGCGTTTTTGCGGCCTCACTCACGTCATCAAGCAGTTTTCCCTCCACCCGCAGCTCCCACGACGCGATGCTGCCGTCCGAGTCGTCGGCGTCGGGACGCGCCGGGTTGAAGGTGTTGGAGATGTAGAGCCTCAGCTTACGCTTCTGCTGCTGAGGACCGTGCGGGCCACACAGGGGGCGCTATTAATCGCACCTTCGACCCGGCCAACGCTGGAGCAATTTTTGCCGCTTTACCTTCATGGGCCTCTTGAGCGCCTCCTGGATGTCAACGCGCTTGCGCATGATGGTCTGGTCCAGCTTGCGCTCGAAGGCCAGCAGGTCCATGTAGGCCTGAGACTCGGGGACCAGCTCGCGGATCTGAAGAGAACATCCAAAAAGGGATCACAAAAGACAGCATCTGCCTTAACTTATTCAATTCCAAAAACGTGTAAAAACTTTTTTTTAATGCAGGAGCATACAGAAGGGCTTTGATGCAGCTTCTGACATGAAGAGGTGGCTTAAAGCAATGGTAGTTAATAAAAAAATTAAAGAAAAAATAAAACGTTGGCAGCAGAGTATAAGAGATCAGCCAGGACAATGTTGCAACAAGCTTTTTGTCAGTTCTCACTAGGAATGTAGCGATTTTCTAATGCTGATTGCTCCAAAATAGAAACAGATACAAATATACAAATTTTCCAGTTGAAAATAGAGACTCTAATCTTTCCTTTGGTTCCATGATTTTATAGCAATAGAACACAATATTCTGTGGGCCTTGCAAAATTAGTCAAAATCCAAGTAAAACAGCTGGGAGCGAAGGGGGTTGCTTCAGTGACAATGGTTGGGAGTGAATGAGTTAATCATTAAAAAGTATCTTGAGTGATATCAGTATTGGTATAGATATTGCTATAATTATTGGTATGTGTATCAATATCTATATTTGTGATAGAGATGTATCACATTGATGAATAAAAACAAATCAACAATCGTCACAAAAACTCAGTGGACATAACTCACGCCTGAAATTGAACAAGAAGTCGGCCATTTTGGTTTCAAGCAGCCATTTGTGGTCAATTTTGTGAAAAAGGGGCAAATACAATTATATAAATAAATAAAATAATTATTTAAAAAAATCTGTCTCAAACACCAGTTTCAACCACTGACATGAAGTTTAGTGGACATCAAAACAGGATCCATGAAAAAGTCCCAAAACGACTGAAATTGAACAGGAAGTCAGCCATTTTGATTTCAAGAAGGTAAAATTCATGAAAAGGGGGTCTGCAAAGTTAAATAAATAAATATATAAATAATAAAAAAAATAATAATAATCAGCCATGACACAAAAAAAGCACACAGTGAGTGAAACGTCACAAGAAGCCATGATGGAAATCGAACAGGAAGTCGGCCATTTTGACTTGAAGCCACCATTGTGCAATTTTTCCCCAAATAGATTGGATCAGATGGTTTGGGTCTGTTACGCAACCCATCCTGGGCGGGAATTGAAAAATGAGAATTGAGAGCACATTTGAATATTGATGAGGGGGCCTGAAAGCAATAGGAAGGTTTTGTGCTCACACACACACACGCACGCACACACACACACACACACACACACACACACCTGCAGGTAGTCGTCCTTCCTCTAAATGGCTGCCTTCATCCCCCCCCCCCGCCCCCTCCCTCCCTGACCCATGCGAGCACCTCCACCACCCTCGCGCGTGCGTCTCCCGTACTATCGCCTCCCAATAACGAATAATGACGGCGCCCTCGCCAGGATCTTTCCATGGCGCCCAAAAAGAAAAGAATGCAGCCTTACCCTTTGCGGGAGAATCTTGTCTGCCATCTTCCTCCTCTTTGCGCTGGAGAGGGAGAGAGAGAAAGAGGAGGAAATAAGGGGAGCATGTTACTATGGTGACTGATAGCCGAATGGCCGGGCCATCTGCTAAAAAGCTGGGCCGCATCCAGCGGCACAGCCGAGTGTGCGTGTGCGCGCCGCTCTCCCAAATAAAGGCAGCGGTCCACCTCGGGGAGATAACAAACGCCTTCGAGGACAAAAAGAAGAAGAGAAAAAAAAAAGGGCTCCATTCAGGGACGTGCGACGTCTACGGGGCAAGGTAGGCGTGTTGACGCAAACTTTAACATTTGGACCCTCTCGTTGAGGACACAATGCGTATCAAGGACATTTTCTTTCAGGCAATGAATCACATCAAAATTTGAGACGGCACACAAAGTCCGAATGTGCGCTGGAAATATAAATCTTCATTCCTCATTTCTATGTGACGATTGTGTTGAATTCATGCAAGCAGTTTCCAAACTGTCTGGAAAGACGCTAAATCGGGTTAGTTTCATCTCTTTTGTGCTTTTGTTGATGTTAAAGCAACTTTTAGTCGCTAAGTGGCTTCAATCTTATTTCGATGGGCTTCTGCATTTTGTTAGCAGTCGTTAGGGGAATCCGGGTGGGAGGTGCCAGGAAGAAAAGCTCAAATGGCTTTCGGTCAAAACATGCCAAAATGGTGGAACAAGATGGCCGCCTAAGGGTGTGGCTATGGTTGAAAAAAACTTGAAATCCTTTCCCATCATGCCATGCCCCGAGTCCAAAGCATGCACCGCTACGGCGACCATCCCGTCATTCGGGGTGGGGGGGGAGGGGGAGGGGTTCTGGTGCTGGTGTTTGGGGTTGTGGGGGGGTTCCCAGGAGGAGAAAATGGGGGGCATGCAGCGAGCACGTCTTTCAGGGCTCCTACTTGGATCCGAGCGCGGGATCTGATTGGGGCTCTCGCATGTCCACGGGCCTGGCCGCCATCTCGCCGCCTCCCGGGAATCCCAGCGGCTTCCTGGGGGGACGGTTCAGCCGTTAGACAAAATTCTTCCAGGAACGCGGAACACCCCAACACCAATTCAACAAAAAAGGAATTTCAAAGTTGCCCACTTTTGAGAAAAAGTTACAACTAAATATTCCTACTTTGTAGAGACAAGGTGTTGAAAGTCTTGCTGTGGATCAAGGATGGCGGCAAAGCGCTATTTTGTTTAATCTAAATGAAACTCCTTAACTGACTTCAATCCGTTTCCTTGGCAACGAGAGGCCACAAGATGGTGGCAAAGCTCCAATCACACACACGATAACGTTTGGCCCGCTTGGATTTTTTTAACCTCAACTCAAACGTCTCGATGACAAGGCGAAGACGCCGGCGGCGCCGCTCAGCTGCCGGGAATTTGGCCATCGGCTTGTTTGCCATGGGACGCCTCACAAGGTCACCTGGAGATGAGGACGGCTGGACGGACGGACTGGCTTATGTCTCATCCACCCACCGGACCCTCCCTAGAGAAGCTGGAGGATCCGGTCCGGTCCGGTCCGGTCCGGTCCGTCATCTGGCCCAACTGTGAGAAGATCAATGATGATATCGATTCCGCGTCCGCCCACTATGAGGGCCGCGACGAGAACAAGAAAAAGAAGAAGACACGAGTGGGGGCAAATTAAAATCATTTTATGGGCTTCGTCTGAATCACGCAGGGCGCACTTGAGTCACTGACCCCCCCACCCCCCCCCCCCCGAATGGCTGCAGGGAGTCCGTGAACCAAATCATCCGGTGAGTCTGCTGTTAATTTGGGTCAGCGAATCAAATCATTTGAATTTTGGTTAACTACAGTCAGCGAATCAAATCTTCCAAAATTTCCTGTCTGCTGTGTTGCAAACGAATCCGCAGTCAGCGAACCAACTCATTTGAATCGGCGGTGTTTCTGGCGAGTCCGTCTGCTATCTCGAGTCAGCGAATCAAACCATTCGAATCTACAGTATTTCCAACGAGTCCGTCAATTGGGGTCAGAGAAAGCAAATAATCAGAATCTGCATTGTTTTCGGTGAGTCTTCTCATGAGGGTCAATAAATGTGTCACTAAATACTGGACTCAAGTCGGACAAGCGATTCGACTGAATCATCGACGTGTGCGATGTTTCTTGTGAGCCTGCTAAAACGAGTCACCCGGATCAATCGAATCATCTGAGTCTATAGTGGTTCCAGTGAGTCTGCGAACTCGAGTCAGCGAATCAGATCATCTGAGTGTGCAGCGGTTCCAGGGAGTCGCCCCAATTGAACTGAAACAAACTGAGTCCGTTGACTTCGACTCAGCGAATCGAACCATCGGTGTCTGGTGAAGTCTTTCAACTTAACTGAATCCTGATTCAAAGCAATCATACGAGTCTGCAATGTTTCCGGCGAATCTGTTAACTCAGAGGTCCCCAACCCTGGTCCTCGGGGACCGGTATCCAGCCTGTTTTCCATGCCTCCCACAGCCAACACAGGTGATTCATATCATCAGCTAATCAGCAATCTCTGGAGAAGGCTGATAACGATCTCCACCTGTGTTGACTGTGGGAGGCATGGAAAACAGGCTGGATACCGGTCCCTGAGGACCAGGGTTGGGGACCTCTGTGTTAACTTCCCTCATGGCTTGAGTAAATGAATCACAAAATTGGGAGTCTGCTGTGTTTCCGGTACGTCAATTGACTCGGGTCGGATCAGTCTGCGGTGTTTCAGTCACCCTTACCAATTCAAACGAATCATTCCATCTTAATAGTGTGAGTCGGTGATTCATATCATCCAAGTTTGCTTTTTTTTTTTTCTGGACTGCTCATTTGGGTTTGGACTCACTTCCTGGCCCGGTTCTGGACGGCCTGCTGCTGTTGTTGCTGCTGCTGGACCTGCTGGGAAGGAGCGGGCCTCTTGCGTCCGGCCTCCATCACCGGGGAGGGCAGGCCGGGACGCGCCGCCGGGTTGCCTCCGTACGGCGGGCCGGGGGGGCCCATCGGCGCTCCCTGGTGGGGCATCCTCGCCCCGGACGGCATGCCGGGACGCTGCGGGCGACACGTGCCACACATCGTTAGGGCGAGCGTTCTGGGTGTGAGAACCTTTTAGTCCTGGATACATGAGAGTGTTTCACGTGGTATGTGTGTGAGATCATTTTCAGGAGTGTGTGAGTAAATACATTTTCATTTGTGTGTGTGTGTGTACATGAAAACGAATTGCAAATCAACAAATTACAGAGCACAGTTTTCTTTGGCCCCCCGGAAAAAGGGGGCTTTTGACGCCCGGCAACAACTGGTCGCCGCTCACCTGCGCCTGTCACTCGCGTGGCAACAGCTGCGTGGGCGGGGGGGGGGGGGGGGAGGCCCGCCGCCGGAGAGCTCATGTGCCCCTTCCTACACTATGCTTAAAAACATGGACCAGAAAAGGGCGGTGATCGTCGACACATACTCATTTTGTTTGACTGAATTTTTTTTAAATGATCGATAGAACTTATAAGCAAAACTGAACAGGAAGTCGGCCATTTTAGGCAAATTCCAGGTTAGGGAAAAAAAAATCAGCCCCCAAAACTAGTTTCATTAGTTGATCTAAAAATCGGTGGGCGTGTCTATCAAGACAAGATGTATAAAAATGTCACAAGGACCCATGAGCAAAAATGCAACAGGAAGTCGGCCTTCGTGGGAATTCACCCAAATGACAGCTGGGCGACGATAACTTGCCAAGCTTGTTTACCGACGTCACTAAATGTGGGCGGGGCATTGTGTCCAAATCCGACCAGCATTTTGAGAATCACAATTGTATTAGCAAAACTTGACTCGAGGAGAAAGCACAAAAGGCAACAAAAGACGTTCTCTTGTGATGAATTCGCTTGCGTTTTTTGTTCTCGTCTCCAAAGGACCTCATGTAGCAACAATCAAATAAAAGATGAATGTGAAGACAGTGTTGGAAAAATGACATTTCTTAAACGTGACATTTTGTAACCCCGAGAATCTCAGCCCGGACGCTTTTTTTTTTTTTTTGTCAGTCCTGTTTGTCAATTTCAAACGCTGATGTGATCTTTAGACTGTCCACAAAGTCACGTGGAGAAAAACAAAGAGCGTCGGCACGCGACTAAAACGGGAATGTGCCGAAAATACGAGCAAACGTGACTAAAAATGGCGTATTTGACAAGTCAAACGGCGGCGGGATGAAACGGCGCCGGCAAAAGACGCGCGAGTGCGTTTTGAAGCTCGAGCTGTGTTGATCACAAGAAGGATGAGCAGGCGCTGCTGTCACTCTTGTTTGGCGGGTGGGGGGATGTGCGCGCGGGTCAGCGAGGAAGTGGAAGAGGATAAAACAACATATGGTGGGGGGGGGGGGGGCGCCTTGACGAGGCCTCCTTGGTCTTTTGTCTCAACCCTTCGTGTACAAACACAACGTCGTGGACGAGGTCAATTTCCTCAGACGAGTTCTGAAGGACTGTCGTCAATCAGCCAATCAGATCCGCTATGTGGTCGACATGTGGGGGAGGATCGGGGGTGTGTGTGTGTGTGGGGGGGGGGGGGTTCCCTCTTAGGAGTCCAAACTTTGAGGTTAACTTAGGCTAGACCTGAACAATTCATTAAATTGATTAAACATCGCAATGTAGAAGAAAAATAATTTTGAAATCTTAAAAGGCTTCAATTTGGGTCCGTTTAAATTCATAGAATATAAAAATAAGTGTACTCCTCAAATTTTGATGTCATTGTTTGATTAAAAACATGAAAAGTGGAAGTGATAAAACCACAGATTTGTTAGCATGATTGTTGTAATCGGACTGTTGACTTACTAGCTTGTGTTTATGTTAGGCCACAATGTTCTGTTGATCAATAAACTGTCTTCCATATGAATTCACAGCTCATTTGCTTTAGTTTTAGCGATGAGACCAAAATATTTATGTAGAAAAGAGAAAGACTGATTTGTTTTGTTTTTTTAGGGCCAATAATAATTATTAGTAGTCAAGGACGCCGATAACCGATATTTGAAGCCGATATTCATTTTCACTAAAAAGGAAAATATTGGCATAAAAATTTAAAATATACAAACACCAGTTCTTATTTGGCATATGTTTATTGAACGGTTCGTGAAATATTGGCGCTAAAAAAAAAAAAATTCAAAAGTTCAGGGATCTTCCAGGGGCGGTAGCATGTCTTCAAAAGTTAAATAAAAACTTAAGTAAATGACTCCCTATTGTTTGCTACAATAAATAACTTTTTTTTTTTTCAAAATATCTGATGTATTACATTTTTACTTTTCTTAGTTTTAATTTCAAACAAAGACAGAAGGTGCAGAGAGTTCCCAGGGTCAGAACCATGTATGAAAATTTAAATCATTAGTTCCCTGATTTTTTTCTCTCCCTCGAACCCTTTGTAAATGGATCTATTATCGATATGAAAATATGATTCTTCAAAATGCCGATGTCGATATTCCACCGATAATTTGCCCATCCAATAATCGTCAATCCCTAATAATACATAAATCTGCTATTGGTTGTTTAATACTGCTTGCATTTGTCAAAAAAAAAAAAAGCGCATGTAAGAGGACCTTGAAAAATAACCACAAAATAAATTTCAATCACAACATTGAGGAAAAAAATATTGCAATTAGATTAAACGGTAGTTTGCAAATTGCCTAAAAAAACAACACTTTTTTTTATCATGTTTGCTCAAACTGTCAAAAGTCAAGGTAGCTCTTAAAATGTGTGTGAGAGCGGCTTTATTCCGCAAGGAGAGTGGAAAGAGAAGGCCTCACAAGCGGCAAAATAAACATTCACACTCTTCCACATGACTTTTTTCCATCCTAAAAGCTTTTTGGCGCGCGGGCGGGGGGGGGTCGCCTCCTCATCAAGGTTAATTGGCGTGTGGGGAGGACGCACGCATGTGGCTCATCAATCAACCTCGCCGTTGTGGCCGCCGTAACGACCGCTCCCGTCAAAGGCGCAATACGTCATCCCGTCGCCAGCGGACGGTCACGACGACGTCTCAAACATCACTCATGTTTAAGACTTCTTCAACGGCAATACGGAAGTGCTTACAAATTTCTATGGCGTGTTTTGAAAGAGAAGAAAAGCACTCCACATGATTAGACCATCATGACATCGTCTAATGTAGAGAAAGAAACTGCGCATCCTGATTTCATGCATTCATGGGGCTGCTTCTGGTGCTAAGCTGTCATAATATTGGTGTTCTTTGCAGAGGATAAAGAAAATATGCCTGTGAGTATTCTGGCATAGTCTGTCAGCACATGTTGTCAACGCTTGTGTTCGCATATAAGAGATGATATCAATGGTAGTTTTGCTTGCGTGTCTACGGTGTTTTGCGCTGTGAACTAGCATTAAGCTAGCAGACTGTCCCAAGGCAAGGATATATGGTCAGAATTGTTCACTATCTGACAAACTTCTGAGAATAACGGCGTCTTAAAGAGCAGAAGTGCGAGATGAATCAATTAAAAAACATACCTTGACTTATGAGCACAAATGTGTTTGTTTTTTAGTCCATTATAAATGTAATGCTATCAATTTGTTTTGTATTCAAAAAAGGTCAGTGAACAAAAAAAATCTGGTCTTGAATAAAATATTGAAAACATATCCTACAAAACTCAACACGAGTTGTTTATAATTGTTTTGAGTTACGATTTTGATTGACCGAAAAATGCCACAGTGAAATGACATTTGAGAAGAAGCCAAAATATGGAAATGGGTGAAGAGGGTGCGTGGGGGGGTAATGATCCGGATATTGACTGGCGGCACGCTGCAACTTTCCTGTGACTTTGCTCGCCTGCTTCTCACAGCGTCGCCAGCGACACACACGCGTACACGCACATGCACACTAGACCAAAGACCCCCCCCCCCCCACCCACACCCCACCCCACCCCACTCCCCTTTCGCTAACAGTCGCGGTAACCTCCTGAGCGTCTCCGCGACCTGACATCTCCCACATGAATGGAGCGATTGTTCCATGCCGTTAACGTCCGCTGAACCCCCCACCCCCCCCCCCACTTCCATCCTCGTGTGTGAAGCGTGCTAGCCCCGACACTGGGTGAGAGGGGGGGGGGGGATGGGGGGGCGGCCGACCGGTTGCCCAAACGCGGACGATCCGGCGTCCTCCATCCCTGGCCGAGCCGAGCGAGACCACGAGCGCGACGCGGGTTCCGTCCGGGAAGGGGGGCCGGAAATAACCTTCACGCACCCCACCCCCCTCCGTCCCGCCTTTCAATGACGAGCGAGCGTGCGACTCACCACTCCATGGACCAGGAACTCAAACAGTTTGCTCTTGGTGGCTTTCCTGGCTCCCCCCGCCGTCTCCTCCGTGGCCATTTGCTGCGAGTCTCCTTCGCCTTCTCCTTCTTTTGTCTGGCCTCCCTCCCTCGCCCGCCGCCGCCGCCGTCAGCCAGCCTCCCGTTCCCCTCCCCTGCTCCACTTTCCTTCTCTTTGTGCTCTCCTCCTCCTCCCTCCTCCTCCTCCTCCCTCGCTTGTGCGTCTGCTTCACTTTTAACTTGCCTTTCACCAGCCCGGAATGTCGCTTACATTGAGAGAGAGAGAGAGAGAGAGAGAGAGAGAGAGAGAGAGAGAGACGGGAGGGGGCTGCTGTTGCGGGGGCCTACCAGGGGGGTTTCAGCCAGCCCACCGCCTGCCCCCCCTCCGCACAGCTGTTGCGTTGCATTCCGCTGGTAAGATAAGAAGACATGCAGCAGGGGGGAGGAGGGGGGGGGGTCACTTTGGAAGTGATGGGGTGACCGAGTCGGAGGTCGCAAACGCACAAAAAAAAAAAGAAGAAGAAGAAAAAAAGACGCGTTTTTAAAGGGGCAGTACTACTCGTTGGGAAAAATTTGATGTCAGGAGCAGATCATCTTCACAGTTTTTCTTTTTGGTCTTATTATTGCATTGATTGCTGTTGTTTAATTTTTATATATATATATATTTTTTTAACGTAATTTACATACAATTTAAATTTAAATGCAATTTTTTTTCTTCTTGCAAATCTGCCACTTTTTAAACTCACAAATTTTTTTCTCGGAATATTGCCCCAGCCCTCTAAAAATATATATATTTATTCGTTGCTGTTATTTAAAATATATTTTTTTAATTATTTAGTTTTTCTTGTTAACAATTATCAAAATATCAAAATTGTGTGAAATGCATTCTTATCTAAATAAAACAATTAGTTAATGTATTTTAATTTATTCACATTATTAAAATCACATTTATACACTTCATAAATAATTGAAATACATTTATTGGAGTTTATTATTCATTATGCCCATGTTGGTTTTTGAATAATCTATTTAATTTTTTGCTATAATTTTAAATTCATTCAAACTTATTTACTTTATTGATATTACAGCATCGGGGGTATGTAGATATTATTTTATTGTTGAAATGATGTTTTAGTAATTTGGTAAGAGACAATTCTTCCCTACCTTTCCTTAAGATCGCATCACATTTCTGACAGGTGGCGATTATTTAAAAAAAAAAATCTTAATCACTGAGGATCCTCCTTCCAAGACATCCGACAATCGTCCCTTTGCTGACTTTGATCGCAAAGGGAGAGAATCGTTGAAATTTGCCCCGACTGTCCGAATGAGAGTACCCCGCTTGAAATATTTACAATTTTGTCAGCACTAACCATTTTCCAAGCAGATCAGGGAGGAAAAATATCTGATACACATCCGACACCGTACGATAATCGCTCGAGGCATCCATCATTCCGACCTCTTTGACGGCCGGGGAGGGAAACTGAACAAAACCCTCAAATTACAGCCGATTATCGATACGTGATTGTGTACCTCACTTATGGGATATTCAAAATCTGCTTCCACTCTCACCTTCCCCCCTGCAGCCGTCAGATCGCAACTTGAAATATTCATGAGGGGATTTGAATGACAAAGGAAGCGACATGAAAACGGGAAAATGGGCCTTTTCCCGACATCTGCATCATCAACAACAGTTACTTTCATTGAAAAATAACAAGCTGATGATGGGCCGGTTCTGGCCCGCGGGCCTTTGGTTTCATAACAATACGTTGTGGAATGATTTCAAATAAATACATAAAATGCTGAAGGAGGGAATTCTGCTAAATAAATGTTAAATGTGGGATCTGGACAGCGAGAATGTGGAAAATATTTCGTCATTTTGAATCGTTCGACAAAAGTGTTGTAGTTTGATAAGAAAAACAAAAAAGTATAGAGATGCACGCGGGCGTTGAAGCATTATCAGGTCGAGTTGGCCGTGCAAAAGAGCCCCCCCGGCCCCCCTGCCACCCGTATGTAGAGTCACCCCTTGCCGGACCCCCATTAACTCCCTCTGTTAAAAAAAAATAAAATAAATGCTAATGTCCCAGTGTGAGGAAGACTAGGGGTCTACAAGGGGGTGGGGTGGGGTGGGGGCGTGGCTGACCAGTTGTGCTAGTGACTGGCCAACAGGGGGCGTAAGCAGTAAAGGAATGGATGCATAGCATAAATAAAGCACACAATCAATATTTTCAAAAGGTATTGTGAAGTTGAATGAATGATGAGGGCAAATGTTTTGGCAGAGTCGTTCGTTGTCTTCTAGGGGGGGGGGGGGGGGGGTAACGGACACATTACTGTCACCATTTAGAAAAATTTGGATGCCTTTCTTAACATTTCACCATTCAAACCACAAGAGGAAGCCAAAGAGCACCACAACACACATCAACAATCTAATATAAAAAATAATTTCAACATTTTGGGGATTTCTTCAAGCATCCAGTAGTTTAGAACATAACATTTCCAAATAAGAAAATAATTGTAAATAATTAAAAGATGGTGGATTTGCATCCCCCCCCCAAAAAAAAACGACAGTAACTATTTCTTTCACAGCCAATATTAAAAACAAATGAAATAACCTACAATAGCATAAATACCCAAAAATATTTTTTAAATATTAATGTTTGCATATGTGTTTTATCCCCAAAATCAAGCATTAAGTAGTTTAAAAAAAGTTTAATATAATTTTGAAAGTTAAAAAAATTATTACATTAATTACACATCTAAAAATGCGAAGCATTTGTGATTTACCTTAAATAATACAAATGAAAAATAAAAAAAAAGATGAAACAATATAATTTTAATATTGCTCATTTTAATATTGCTGTGGGTTTGTGGCAAATTATACTACTAACATGAATTATAAAATAATACTATTAGTAAATAGGCTATGCGGTCTGAAAAACAAATACATTTTCTTGGTGTTTTTTTAGTTATAATTTTTGTGTGAAAATTTTGAGCTATACAATATGACCATGAATGGAAGTGTTGTGCAGGTGTACCTAATATTGTGGTCATTGGTGTGCTAATCTAGCGTGTGGTCAAGCTCCATCAACTTGACAGTCAAGCAGACTGAAGTGCCAAAAGAAAAGTGGGAGATTTGGGTCCGGCGTCCCACTTGGTGGTGTTTTTGTCCCACATACAATAGAAACTCCTGGACTGCCTTCAGAAGCCTAAAGAACTGAATTGGGGGGGGGGGGGGGGGTACCCCAAAGCAGCTCCCATAACGGCCAAGAATGTAGACAAAGTGCACAGCTTGGATGTAGAGGAACACTAAAGGATTTTTCAAATTTTGGGGGTGAGGGGGGGGGGGGAGACAAAGCATCTGAAGCCCACCTGCTCTGGGGCATTTCCTGTTTGTTGTAGCCATGGCAACAGCTTAATCTGCCCAGAGCTGGAAACTACAGCAACCAATGGGACGAGAGAAAGGCCAGCGCATCATCATCATCATCATCAGAGGGCACAAGTCGCTTCTTTCTTGCTGGTCGCATCCGGGCAGGGAGAATGAGCCGCGATTTTTCATCACTAATCGATTATCAAGTGTTTAAAAATGATTCATCTCTCTTTTTGCATCGCAAAAAGCTGGCATTTGAACAGGGGTGTGTAGACTTTTTCTATCCACTGTCGATGGTGCTCTTCCAATCGAGGCCAGGCTGTTGTTGAACTTGGAAGTGGGTCAACCTGCCAGTTGCGCTCCGACGACAAAAAACAAACGAGTAACTTGAAGGGCACGAGCGGGCGCGGCCAGTCAGCTGTAATTAGGTTACAAAGCGTCCCAAAAATCCATAATCGGCCAGCGGATAGGACAGAGTGGGGGTTCGAAATAGGCTGGGGGGGGGGGGGGCCTTCAACAGCATCTATATGACGCTCTACAGTACAAATGAACAAGCGAAGAAACACTTAGCATTGCCGCTAGCTACTGCCGTAGCTACAAATGCAAAATGAAAACAGGCACAGGGAGCTGCTGTAGGCCACAAGTCACGTTCGGACACACACGCACACACAGAGGAAATAGACAACCCAAGTCCAGATCCTGAAGTAACTGTTTAGGCCACGCCCCTTCAAGCACACATCCAACTCACGGTGATGACACTTGATGAAGCCTCTTTTGTGACAGAGAGTTGTCTTGATTAAAAACAAAACGGTGGCGTTTTGGGTGGTCTGGAACACATGAACAACATTTCAATGGGTGGAATTAATTTGAGTACATTTAGGAATGGCTAATGAAATGAAAGGAATTCAACTCATAAGTCAAGGCGCCATTTGAATTCCCACCATTTCGTGGTCTCTAGCGGAACAAGAAATGTGTATTTCTACACTGGCGCTCGTTCAATGCAAATCGATCACGGGCAGAAGTTTTTCCCCCGGAAGCCATTTTGTTTCCCCGGCAACAAGCCGCCATTGAGCAGGTTCGCATTCCTCTGCCGCTACAGAGGGAAGTGCCCCCATTGTCCATTTAGGCCTGAAAGTAAGAGCAAAACACAAAGAGCCTACTTGGCAAACAAAAGCCTGCTTTGATACTCCAGGAGGACAAACTCAGGAACTCGAGGGGGGGGGGGGGACCCTCCGCGCATTCCCTTCAAAACGTTCATTCAGCAGTCGTTCCCCAATTCAGACCCCGGGAGCCATGACGCTACCTTGCATACTAATCAACACTGTCCTCCTTTTTGGGCTGCCAACTGAAGCTTGAAATCACGTGTGCGGTCCACCAGTCGCAGGTCGCCCGCCGTCCGCCCTGCCCGATAGCGCAATTCGCTATACAGTAAGGTGCTTTTTTCCCTCAAAGCTGAGTCACCAAGTCTCCATGAACAGGAAACCGGAGGAGAAGACGAAGAGGAGGAGGAGGCAGCCTGAGCTTTTTCTGCAAGCAAGGCCTATAAATTCACATCCATACCCAGTTAGTTTTTTTTTTTTTTTTTTAATGGCTTCTCAGACGAACGCTAACACAAATGCACAGCAAGCCAATGAAGCAATTCCACTCACCAAGCACATAACACTTTCCCCATTTAAGAAAATAACAACCAATATTGAGCTAGTTTAAAAAAACAACAACAAAATACAACATGACTGGCTAATGTGAGCCACATTAAAAGTGACATTTTAATTAAAAGGACTAGAGCCCATTTCACAAAGCTAAGTTAAACAAAGCTAGCAGTAACCTCAGTTACTGCTGCCAAACAATAATTGCGTGTTCTTTTCTAACCAAAAAAGGGCATTTGTTTCACTTTGGTTGGGAAATTACAATTAAGCAAATACTTACAATTGATGAGTAAAAGCAGAGACTAAAAGAATTGTTGAGTGTTGAAAGCACATAAGCTAAGCTAAATGAAGCTAACGTTAGCCTCATGTTCCTGTTTCTAAAAGACATGTTTTTTTTGTGAATTAAAAAAGGGGCACAATGGTTTCATTTCAAAGGTGCTTATAATTAAGCAAACACCACATTTAACAAAAAAAAACTACAAAGGAAGCGGTTTTGAAGTGTTGAAGTTTACATTTACTAAGCTAAACGAAGCTAACTGGAGCCTCAGTTACTCCTTCTAAAAGATAATTATTTTGTACCCCCCCCAAAAAAAAAAAGAGAGACCTTGGTTTATACTTTGGTTGGGTTTTATAATTAAACAAACAGCACATTCAACACTCACAAATGATTGACTAAAATACCTGCTTTGAAGCCTCAAAGCTATTGAACGAAGCTAAAAACAAAAATCGCTCTATGCACGCATTTGAAAAAGATAGTGACATACGTTCTGTTCAAATTAAAACAAGAAAATGGTTTCACTTGTGTTGGGTATTTTTAATTAAGGAAACAGCACGTTTAATGTGCTACAATTCTACTACGCTTTGTTGAATGGAGCTCTGCAGCCTTGTGTTTGAAAAAGATCGAACACAAGTCATTTTCTAACTTAAAAAGGTGACATTGGTTTCACTTTGTTTGGGTATTCTAAACGGGTAGTTCGACACTCACAAATGTAATTACTTAAGAGTGTTGTAGATGAACCCTCTGTCACTCTTTCAAAAAGATAATTAGATATAATTAAAAAGGGAACATTGGTTTCCACTTTGGTTGGGGTATTATAATTAAGAAGCAAACAATAACTTTTGGTCTGGTGTTGAAGCTTCACGGAAATAAGATAAACTCAGCTAAGCTCATCTGGCTTGAAAACTAAGCCAAAATAAATCATCATATACTGCTAGTTCAAAAAAAGGAGTATAGGAAGGAGTTAAACAAGTTAATAAACTTAACTATGGCCTCGTGTTGATTCAAGATAATGTTTCTTTTTCACTTTTCTATTCCAAATAGGCCAACTAAGAGCATCATTAGAGCGGAGTCCATTTTGAATTGTTGAAGCTAAGATACGGTAGGTGTTTTGTGTTCCGCAGAATTAAATCTATTTTAATACACGTGGATATTAAAATCACAGTTGAACCTCAAAGAACGGCCGAGTTGTAATCATTCACCCCCCCCCCCCCCCCCTAAAATGAAACCCTTTTTTTCATAAGATACAGCAACTAGAGCACAACATTCAGGTACACCTGACAAAAAAAGTGTTTTAAAACACCAAATAAAGTGACCAGGGAGTGTCTGGTGCCGTTGAAAAGACACAAGTGAAACTTTTTGACAAGATGGGGGAGGCTCGGGGTGTAAATAAGATGGTGTGCACCATGCCCAGGCCAAAAGCCCAACAGGGCAGCAGGCCCTCCCTCACTCCTCTTTCCCCGCTGCTCGGTCTCCCCATGACGGGGGGGGGCTCAAGTGTCGCTTCCCCGTCGGCAGTCAAGGTTAACAAGCTGCTGTCTGTGAGGCTTGGAGGCTGTGAGGAAGGCGCCTGATGATGCAGACACACCTAACTAGTCTCTACCCCCCCCCCCCCGCCCCCTTCCTTCCCCCTCTCCAATAGCCCCCTGCTGCCTCCTGCACTATGCGGCTGTGAGGCCAAATCACCACCATTTTACACCGAAAATCCCCATTTTGTTGAAAAACAGGAGAGCCCCACAAATGCCCAAATAGAGCAGTTTACACGATGGCCGCTGCACTGACGTGCTAATAATAGCCAAGAAGCCAAGCACATCAGCTCCGTACCTTTCTCTCCATCCTCTCTTCTTTTTTTTTTTTTGCCGACTCAACAGCACCAAGTGTCGGATGTGTGTAGTCGTCCGGTCCGCTTCGGTCCGGTCCGGTCCGGTGCGGTCTAGTCAGGTCTCTCAACTTCCTCGAGGCTTCTCAAAAGCAAAAAAAATAATAACAACAAAAAAAAGGCAAGGAAGGAGACTCGAGTGTGTCACTTCGCCATCAGTAGTCGGCGACTTGTTAGCGCCGCCGTTGCTGCTACTGGCCTTGCGGGGATGGAGCCGACACAAGCCGGGATTGGTGAAGCGTCGCCGGGGAAAGGGAAGCGAGGAGGAGCGCAGGCGCGGTCAACGACGCGATAAGATGAAAAAATGAGCACAGGCAAGGGAGTGTCGACAAATTATCAACCTCCTCGCTCACTGCCTTTCCTTTTTTTTTTCCTGGGCTGGAGCTGGAGGGTTTCCTACAGTGCAACACCTCTCCACATTTTTTTTTTGGGGGGGGGGGGGGGTGGAGGGGGAGGGGGGGGTAATTCTCAAATAGCAGACACAAAGAGACTGCCATTTTTTCTTCTTCTTAGGGGAGGGTGTGCTGAAAAACGCAGGGTGTGCAGAAAACTAGAAACACAGAAAGGCAGCAGCATTGTAAAAAAAAAAAAAAAAAACATTTTAAAATTCTAGCTTCATTTGGTACAAAAGCGGAATCTCGTTAAAAAATCCGCCTTTGCCATATACCCAGTCATTAATATTTTATATCGTGGTTGTACAAGTAGGTCGTATTACACTGACTAGGAAGCCTTTAAAACATTTGGCAATCCAATGGTGCCTTGAAATACAAGTGGAATTTATTCAAAGGCAAAGCTCATAACTCAAAAACACTCATATCACAAATTCACAAACCTTCTTACCCCATTGGAATGAATAGGAAATGCCAGCCACACTATACCAATTGTATAAATCATTCTATTGACGTGTTAGCCCATGAGTGGCGTTTTCCCATTAGGTGTTAGCATTAAGCTAGCATGCCGTGAAATAGCTTGAAGTCTACATTGTCAAATTGCTGATTATGGTCAAGTGACTTGAGTTTTCTGGCTCCATACAACACTTGTATCTTAACTTTGCCCTCGCAAGTCAAAGCAAGGAAAATAAAAATAAAAAGCAATTGAATTGCAGCTGTCATCTAAAACTCATCTACTAATTCATCATGTTTGAGGGTATTTTCATCCAAATTGGGTGAACGGTGTAAGATCGTTGATACTTTCCACACTTCAGTCTGTATGCCATGTAAAAAAACATCAAATTGAAACTTAAAGTCTGCAGTTCAAGCACATCTCGTTGGTTAATTTCTTATCCATTTTTTTTTTATCTTGCTTCTACTGGATATTAGTTGTTGAGCTGACACAATGATATAACCGGCTGTATGAGTCACCAAACTTTCATGTCTCCAACACCTCAGTGCAGCCCATTTGGATCCACACACCCACTTCGAAAGGCTTCAGGGATTTATAGCACTCGCTGTATACATGCAGAAATACACTCAAAAAGTCAAAACAAGGAGTAAAACTTTTATTTCACCTTTTTATAATAAGTACCTCTCTTTGAAGAGAGCTTGCATACAACTGATTACGTGCCCAAATTCAAGACTTGATTCAGGATTCATGCTAGTGGAAGTTTGTTATGGAGGACCAAAACTGCCAAAATTCAAACAAAATAAATGACTAAATAAATAAATTAATTAGTAAAGGTGAAAATAAAAACGGACTTATAAAAATTTATAAATCAAAAATTAAATAAAAAAGTATTTATGTATATATATTTTTGTTGTTTTTATTTCCATTTATATTTATTTTTTTGGATTTAATTTTCAAATTATATTTTATTATATCCGTTTTTATTTCCACTTTTAGTCATTTATTTATTTATTTAGCCATGTATTTATTTATTTAGTCATTTATTTATTTTGAATTTTGGCAGTTTTGGTCCTCCATAGATCGTAGGCAGCGTTCACGCTATTTATGATTGCATTCTTGCTCCATTTGTTCAGTCCTGGACGTCGAAATAATCGATTACCGGCTCTTCTTTGACCAGCTTGGACCAGGGGGTGGCGCCGGAAACCCTGCGAGCAGAATTTTGGGGCGGGGTGGACAATATGTAAGAGGGTAACAAAATGGCGCCTGTTGACAGAAGCAGAAGAACTGACCTGCTGCTCGCCTGCTTGATGTGAGCGATGGGCACGGGGGCCCTGGTGGTGGTCTCGCGCTCGATCAACGAGGTGAGCGTCCATTTTGGACACAGCGACTTCCCCCTGAGAACAAGTGGACACATGAAGGAGAGGGTTGGGTAAGACCAAATCACGGCTCACCTGTTTTCGGGGTTTGGTCATGTGACGTGTGCAAAATAAGCTATGATTGGTTGTTACCTGAGCACACATGATGTCATTTTCAGTCAACAGCAAATGGCAAAATGTATTTTGAAAGGTATTATATTGAGCATGAAAAATAGAGTTATCAAATGAATTATAGACAAAAAAATTACGACCGTAATCGCCAAGTCGCCAATTTCCCAGGCTTACTTTTGCGCCGTGACGACCACGTTGCGATTGGGCTCGCTCTCGTAGCTGACGCTCTCCACGGCGTAGACCTCCGCCAGCTCGTGGACGATCCTGCGGCGGTCCCTGTTCATAGGCTGGAAGCAGTGGCTCCTCTTTGGCTGCTTGCCCTAAACGACAACAAAACCCGGCTAAATCACCAGCTCAGTAGCCTAGTGGTAGATGTTTAGGATTTCTTTATCGCAGATTGACTGACATTTTAGTTTTGACCAACATCAACACAACGCTATCCCAAACTCATGTTCAATCGCTAATTTAGGACACTAAGAAACTGCTAATTAATTACTCCCTCATTGTATGATATGGCAGAAGTCTCCGACGTAAGTGGCTAGCGGCTACCTGTTAGCATGACCCAACGAGTGTGCTGGTATCTGGATTACTTGAATTCTTTTTCAATATTCTGGACCAAGGCTACTTTGTAATTCAATCTCCATGTTTAAAGGAAGGGAATGTGCCTTAAATTGCACGTTGAGGTCTTTTCATTATATATATATAAAAAAAAAAAAATAGAACTTTGTCTTCATTTATTTTATACACTTTTGTCCATTAAAAAAATAAAAAACATTCAACTCAAATTTAGCTGTTTAGATTATAGGAACACAATTTTAAGCCATTAATACCTTATTTTACACATGGACCAAGTAAAAATAAGAATGCTTCTGCTTCATGTTGCACGTTAAGTTGCGTTCCTAAAACCTAAACGGCTATATTAGACATTTTGAATTTTTTTTTTAATTTAATGAGAAAAAGCATTTAAAAACAACAACAAATGAAGACAAAGTACTATTTATCTTATTTTTTTTTTGATCCGAAAAACGATCCGATCTGTGACTTTTGTGATCCGTCGGACCACTAATCATAAGGGATTAAGAATGCACACTCGCCTTCGAAACGAGCTCCACAAGATTCTTAATGGCCTCTTCTACACCTGAGACAAACTTCAAGTCTTTTCTGAAAGACAGCAAATGCACAAAGTGACTTTTGAGTGCGACGTCAGTCCAAACCAGCACAAACAGGAGACGCACCTGGCGTCCTCTTTGAGGCTGCTGCTGTACACGGAGGTGGAGCGCACGTGGAAGGGGTCCGAGGAGGGGTCAATCTGCAGGGCCTCGGCCAGCCGCTTGTTCCTCTCCAGAGTGGCGCACTCCTCGTCGCATTCCAGCCTGACGGGCAAAAGTGGCGAGGTCAACGCTCGCCTCCCGACAAATTGCCGGCAATTTGCTACCTGCTCTGTTTGAGCTCCTTCTTGGCGAGCAACGGCCCGATGTCCATGGAGTCGCCCGGCTGCATGTCGGACAGCTTGCTGGCCATGGCGATGGCCGCGTACCTGCGAGAACCAGTCAATATGGCATTGTATTTTTCTTTATGTAGTTGTGTTTTGTAAAGAGAATCTGTTAGGAAGCGGGACAAAACCGACCTCTGATAGGAACTGGCAGCCTCGGTGCACGACACCGTTTCCTTCCTTCGACCGCAATCGCACCGCAGCGCCACCTACGCGTATTGCACAGGATTAGAAAAAGCGCCTTCATTGTGTTGACATTGTGTCATTTTGTACCTTGGCGGCGCAGGTGGTTTGCGGGCAGGCGGTGCCCGTGTGGCAGGGGGCGGCGCAGGCGTGGCCGCAGTCGGGGCGGGGAAGCGCGCACGGCTGGCGGCATCCGTCCGCCGCTGCCAAGCAGTCGCCGCGGTGGCAGATTCGCCTGCAGTGGTGCATCTGGCACGGCAGCGTTTTGTCGCACGTCAGCCCGCAGGAAATGTCTTGCAGGTGGCAAGGGATGTTGCTGCGTTGCTATAAAATAAAATACGTTTAAAAAAAAAAGAAGGGGGGGGGGGGGGGGGGCTTACAGTGTGAATCTTCAAAAATGGGGCGTCACCTCGTGCTTTCCCATGCACCATTTGTCGGTCAGGTAAGTGCAAGGGGGACACTTCTCTTCGCTGTGGCAGTTGTGGAACACTGAAACAGCAGAGTTGTTGTTAAATGATTTTTTTCTCCTCCCCGAGCTGTTCGAAAAACAACCTGGGCCGACAACCGTATGTTAAACATCAACATTGAAGCTGGAAAATTGTTTTCAATCAAAATGTAGCTCATAGCTTCTTCTTTCTATTTCCCAGAAATCTGGATGCCCTGTGGCGCCGCTCGCAGGTGAGTCTTGGTACTGCGGCAGGCAGCTACGGCACGAGCAGTAAGCGCACGTTTGCACTTTTTGTTTGTCCCTTGACATGCAGCATGCAATACGCCTTACCTGGATGGTCACACTCGTGTCTCCTGGTGCACAGGTTCTTGCACTCAGGCGGGCTTGTGCCGCACGGGATGGGTGGGTATAACACGGACGCCCCGCAGTGGCACGTCAGCTCGTCAAAACCTGCAAAAACGCAAAAATAAAAATGAAGGAAAGAGAAGAAGAAAAAAAACGGGAACAAAAACAAGTCCAAGGTCATGGCTCATTACATTCAGACCAAATACACCAAATGACCCTTAAAAAAAAAAAGAAGAGAAAAATAAGGTAAACATGATCAAATATAGCTGTATGTGACTCACTAGACTGCCAGCAGGGTTCACAGTTGCCACGGTGACAAGGATCCTGGCAGCGATGCAGGCCACAGATGAGTTTGTAGCCGCAGATCAGCAGGCATTTGTGATCCACTCTCTGCATGCAACACAAAAACTCACAAATCAATCCCAAAAACTCAACCGTTCAAAAGTTCAGTGCCAAGCAGTTATTTTGGTACACGTTTGTTGCGGTAGGTCAAAACCAAACAGTGAGTGGTGCAAAGAAAAAAGTCAGGTCCAGAATAGGAAGATAAAAATTAAAAAAACACGCTGAAAAGACACGTATCACACATATTGAATTTCAAGCGTGCAAACAACTTTACTAGCGCACACACGCCAGTAGATGGCAGCACTTTGGATTTGAGAAAAGCCCACGTGTGATTATGACGGAGAAAATGGTCATAGGTTGGACATCAGACAAGTTTAGGTATTAGCATCAAAGTCACTGTTCTGCTTGACGTGTTTATTTTGCAAAAAGCGGACTTTACAACTCACCACGCAGCACAGCTCGCCACACTTGTGTCGGCCGCAGGAGCGCTTCTTGTTGCAGCGCTTTTCGCAGGTGAACACCAACTCCTCTGCAATGCAGCACACAAAGGAATGAAATAACAGCGTGACGAATGTGACCGTTTAAAAAAGCATTTCATCTGGGAGCAATAAGCTCACCTTCTCTTGTGATTGTGGCACACGGCACCTCCTGAAATGCGACACAATGCCAGTTGGAGAAAATAAAACATGACGGCGTAGAGGTGCTTTTTTTTTTGTTTTGGTCACCTTTGTCTTGGAAGCGCATCTGCATCTGATGGTAGAAGTCAGGGAACAAGGCCCACACGCTCCCTCGTGGCACAGCTTGTCACATTGGTGGATCGTGTCTGAAACATACGCGTAGGCACACCGGCTCACTTTTGCCGACTTCGGGCGTCTTCCATATTACTTGTGTGCAACCTCAAAAAATACGATCATGCCCAAAAGTTAAAAACACAAAACGCCCTAGCGTTCCTTGTAACAAAAAAAAAAACAAAAAAAGAAAGAAAAAGGCCCAACACCGCACCAAAACAGAAAAATAAAAAAATCAGCCAATTGAAAATGGCTTTGAAATCTGCACTAGCGCATTAGCAGTAACAGCGCCCTCTGTTGCCCAATATGATAATGGCTGCCTTGCTGAAAAAACAAACTCGAGCAACCGCATTATAGTAGGCATAAACAACCTGCGTCATACCGTTGGAGCCGCAGGGCAGGGGCATGCCGCAAGTCTTCCCGCAGGAGGGGATGGGGTCGGAGCAGCTTTTTCGCTCCGAGCAGCCCAGCTCCAGGAGCTTGGCCAACGGCGTCTGGCCGCAGGGGCAAGTCTTTACTGTGCTCGGCGAACGAGGGCACGGCGGGCAGGGGCCGCGATGGCACGGCTGCTGGCACTGATGGGCCTCACAGTTTAACATCCTGGAAGAAGAATGTGGAGCGGTGTAAAAAAAACAACAACTTAGCTTTCCACAGCGGCTAGTAAAAAGACTAATAGCAGAAAGAGGTTGAATCCATTGCCTCCTACATATTACAATGACAATAAATAATCTATTCTAAACTGGAGGAGTGGTTTGGGACAGTTTGTGGTTTAAAATGTGGAAACTGACTTAGGCTACTGCTGGAGAACTCAGAAAGTAATTTACCGTTTTAAGTAAGCCGCCTTTTTTTTTTGTTTTGTTTTGTTTATGTTCTTCATTTAAAACAATGGAAGGGATTTATGTTGTAAAACAATGTTGAATAAAATTGGAATTATCTCTACACTTTCCCTAATCAAGTGATAATTGAAAAAAAAAAAAAACATACTTTCCACAAGCTTTTTGACAAGAAAAATTCCCCGAACCGTCCAATCCATCTTCATCCGTGCCACAAGGGACCTCGCGAGTGGAAACGCCACAGTAGCAGGCTAGCGTAGGGTCACAAAAGTCACATTAGCGATGTTAGCCAACCACCCAAAAAATGGGTCATGTCAGACCCTATTAGCAGCGTTGAACATTTTATTGCAAAGAAACTTATATTCTGCTTTAAAAATCTACGAAATTCTTATGAGGGAAAACAACAAACGGCAAATGCATTTCGATACGGGCCGTGTGATCCGCACCTTGCTGGACTTGCAGCTGGCAGGGCTGACACGGTCCGCCGTGGCACACCTGAGCGCACGTGTGTTGGCCGCAGTTGAGCACGGTGCCGCACACCTGCTCGCAGTGGAGGAGCGACGGCTGGCTGCAGCGCATCGGCTGACTGGAAAGAGGCGACAAAACCCCTTTGAAGAAGGAAAGAATAGCGGAAAAGCACACTGGATGGGTGTGGTACCTTGTTCTTCCACAGACGCAGGATTTGGTCACAAAGGCGGGACACTGAGGACAAGGTCCTGGGTGACATAATCTGGAGACACGGAAGGAGAGCAACAACAAGTTCTTTTGCGGCCGTAACTTCCCTACAAAGCGAGTTTGTATTGTCTGTGAGGTGTTAGCTCACATGTTGCACGGGTGGTTGCAGCCCACACTGCTTCTTTTCCTCCCACACATGTCGCCGCAGCTGTGGGGGATCTCGCTGCGCTGCCACTCAGGATTGGTCACTTTGCCTGTTGGCAGAGGGCAGTCGTGCCATCTGGTTTTGTGTCAAATTGTGGCCACTTTTAACTCTTTGACTGCCAGACGTTTTCAGAAAAGGGATGCCGTGGGTGCCAGCCGATTTAAGCATTTTGACTGATCTTTCAAGGTCCACAGAAAATTATGTGTTTGGACTATGGAAACACACATACTACCAAATGAAAGATTGGACTCTCATCTTTCATCAGAAAAAAAAAGTTTGTTTCTACCTTATTCCGTTTTTCAGTAATCAACAATAGAAAATGGTTAGTTTCACCTCTGTTTTGAAACAAACGTCTTTTAACGTCTTTGGCACTCCTCCATAGGATTTTACTAAACGTTATTTAACGTTTTTGGCAGTCAAAGGGTTAATGAGAGAGAGACTCACCGCAAAAGCAGGCGTAGGAGGCCGGGTGCTTGAGTGCAACATTCTGACAGGCGGGACAACGCCAACCGTCAGATGAATCTGGGAAAAGAACAGATCGGAACAAAGGAGATGAAACCCAAAAAATCAGCAGCACGTTTGAACAGCGCTGTCGCTTCTCTTGCTACTGTGGTAAATAAAAAATAATTTTAAAAAATCCACAAAAGCATGCTAATGGCACTTGAGAGCATGCCGCTCTTGGTGTACCCACCTTGGCCACCAGGAGGCAGTATCATACAATACAGTCATGCAGTCACAAACGAAGAAGATTAGACTTTGTAAAATATATTTCTGTTTAAAAATATTTCTAACGTAACGAATCAAAAAAAAAAAAATCTCATCTTAATCCAAACCACCAAAAATAAAATCTTCCCGCCAAATGACCTGGACAAACTCGTACCGTCTGCCTGGGAGGCGGGTGAGCGTGCCCATTTCTTGATGCAGTTGAGGTGGAAGACGTGGAAGCAGCTGCGGCAGCTCCACACGGGCGCCATCACACGAATGACGTCGCAGCACACCATGCACTCGTACTTCTCCTCCGACAGCTGCTCGATCAGACATCCTGAAAGGTCGCGGAGGACCAGCGAAGCCACACATCAATCTCATAAAATATTTTATGCTCATTTTTAAAAATGGTATTAACAATCATTCATCTCATAAAAAATATTATTAATAATTAATTTAAATATAATTAATTAGCCAATTTAATAAAGTACATTACCTTATCTATAAAATGTTTATTTCACAAATATTTTTGCATGCTATGTGCTGTTTTAATATGTTAAAATAATTAGGCTCATTTTTCACTTCACTAATTACAAATTCATTTAAAATGAATCATGTCATAAAATGAATTTTATGAAGTTTATTTTATTAATATAATTCTCACTTATTTTCTTTGCTTTATTATTTATAAATAATGGAATTATAATGAATTACCCGACTATTAAATAAATGAAATTCAGTATTTGTTTACCATTTTATTGATGAAAATTTATTTTATTTGATATTTTAAATTAATTTTATTATCTTCTTCTTTATTATCTTTTATTATCCAACCTGTCTGCGTTTCGTTGCTTTCTGGGATGTTGCGGTTGCACGCTCCCCTTTGGCCTCTGTGACTGTCGCCTGGGTGTCGCCTGTCACGGTTGCCGTGGCGACCGGCTGCTCTATCCGAGTCCCTCTCGTCCCGCGCTGGCACTTTGGGAGGTTTGATGGGCCCTTGTCGCCGTTTTTGTTCGGTCTGTTTCTTCAGATGATCTCCACGGTGGTTCGGACCAGTCGCCGTGGCCTGCTGGCTCCTTTCTCGTTCTTCCGCTGCCTGGTCATCCGGCGTCCGACGCCCAACACCAGTGTTCTTCTCCCTTAAATGAGGGTCGCCTCTTCGCCTGGGATTCTCATGCCTCAAGTTGCTCTGTTCCGAATTCTTGATGCCGCCATCGCCTCTCCGCCAGCTCGTCCGATCAGGCCTGTAGTCTAACTGGTCGCCAGCGAAATCTCTTTGCCAGCGCGAGGCGTGAAAATTCTCATTGCCGCCCGGGAATCCATCTCGTTGACCTCTGCCTCGCCTCCGGCCGCTCGCCTGGCCCTGTTGGCGATGAGCATCCTGAGAGGCCACGTGTTGGAAGCTGTGATGAGGGCGGCCATATTGCTGAGAGGGAGCGCTCGAGCGTCGCTCGCCACTGAATCTTGAATGACCACGCCCGGACTTGTAGTTGTTTGGCTTTTCATGATGCGATGCGCCCTCTGGATTGAGGTCCGGTGGGTCTACAAGCATAACAGCGACAATGTCAAATACTGACTAGGGCACGAATGATGCACATTTTTTGAGGCAGATACCGACTTTTGGCAGAAAAACATACAGATTACCGATTAATCTGCCGATTATTTAAAAAAAATTATATATATATATAAAATGCATAAAATTACACCCCCCAAAATTCCTTTTCAATGGGTGTCATTTACGCACGAACTTTCGCTATTAAGATTTACTCTGCTTTGAATGACAAGTACATAGTATATGACCTTATCACCAAATTTCATGAAGTATACAAAGTGATTGTATAGATTTATGTGTCAATAATAAAATAATTCTTACTTGTTTAAAACTGGTGTACTGTATATGGTTAGAGTACATAATTGGGCTGGGAAAAATAGCAATCACAATTATTTGATTGAGATTGAAATTATGATTAAAACAATTTGTGATTTAAAGGGTCTTTGTGTAGTTTGTCATTTTTGCAACATCTGTGTCAGGCTCGTTCATGGTGCGTGTACGTGCACAATCTTAAAGTTGACAAACGAAGACATGACTCTAAATATCAGGTAAGAAAAACTACACCCCTCCTCTCTCCAAAGAAACTGTGGACTGCGTGGGTCCGCACACTCTACTATAAAGGGAAACTAAAAGCTGATAGGTGCAGTTAGAATAAAACAGTCAGGGCTCTTTGTACTCATCTGGGTATTGGTGGGGCATGCATGATGTAGAAAAAGCTTTAAAAACTTTGTATTTATTCCACTACTAAAGCTGCTCAACTACTTAAAAGTATCATCGTAGCGCCTTGCCCATTCATCTCTGCGCTATGAACAGTCAAACATTATTGTTATACCACTTATTCAAACCTCGGTCCAATAAAAACGTCAAGGCAGCTTGTGTGAAAGAGCAGACTAACTTCAACAAGCTAAATACATGCTGACGAAAAGTCAAATTAGTCATTTACAGAGAGAAAGTTTTGTTAAGTGGACGACTGGATACAATGAGACCAAAATTAAAATTATTTACTGTACCTGAGGAGCCTTCTGCCATTCAGCACGCTGTTTATCGGCTCTCCCTCGCCAAAAGTTGCTCATATACTGTATGTCCGTTTACGGCGAGTGACTAACATCCACCTGGAAACCAAAAGTAAGTATTTTGTTTGGTTTGGTTCTCCAATCCGTCTGATAGATGTCTAGACGGAGTCGATCCAGAAGAGACGAATATTTCTCTCTGGTTTCGACGCACTTTACTCTTTCCTAACAACGTTAGCTTCGCCGCTCAGCGCGCATGCGCAGAAGGTCGGCCATATTTGATCGCTAACTACGGCAAGTAGAGTAAGTCAAAACACATAATTTTGCGCAATCGGCGGTAAGCGTTGATAAAAACCATTACATCACTCATTTGAAATAGATTTTAAAAATGAAATACATATATTTATTATTTATATTTCCACACATGAAATTAGATTTTCAGAAAGTTTAGCCAAGCTCAAAATGAGGCATAAAACACCTTTAGGCAACAATGTTTGAATGAATGTTACTTTAATTCCTCGTTTCATAGCACTCCATGAATTGCTAAGGGTTAAGATATCTTTACATTGCTGTTGTTATTGTGTTACAGATTGGGAGAAAGCTGTTCATATGTAGGAGCAGTACTGAATCAATAACGGTCAATTCAATTTAATGAGGGTTCGTAACGCATTCCACAAACCACAAGATGGCGCTTGGTGTGCTTTTGAAAGTCAAATGAGAGAGTGGGACAAAAAACAAATATGTCGCCACATTTGCATTGCTTGCATGCATGATGGGCGAGGACAGTTATTTAAATGCCCGCTAAAAGCATGTTTTTAGTGTCTAAATCCTTGAGAAGGTAAAAGGTAAGATATGACGCTTATGGATTTTTTTTCATTATAACCAAGTTTACAGTATTAGTTGAAAAAAAACGTAAATATATTTCTCGACTTTTTTAAAAGTAATCGTACCGTAAACAAAACACGTTTGGGTTGTTAAAAGGCCTGGCAAACGTTGAACAGCAGCAGCAGCGTTCACTGCAGTCACATGACGCATGCGCAGTGTCAGCTTGGTCAACTGGTGGAAACAGGGAATGCGGGTCAAGGTACCCTTAATAAGCACACTATCATAGACATACATGGTGATGTGCCCACAAAATAAAATGCAACAAAAAGAAAGTAGACGATTGGCGCGGTTTAGAGACACCCAACCTTGTTTATTTGTCATTAAATGGGGCCGAACATGACAGAACGGTATTACCAAACGACTCAAACGACACTTCTAGTCCGCTCTGTCGTTTGCATATACGTGTGCTTTGTCACGTTTTTTTTTATTTTGAAACCCCGTAATAGGAAGTTGCCATGTCGGACGTCCGCTAGCTTAGCCGTCGCTCCCGCCTCCTCCTGCTGCTCTTTCTCAGAGCAGCTTGGAGAGCGAGCGAGAGTGGCGGCGGCGGATGAGTCTGCGGCACGAAAACCTTTCTCATACCTTCCAAAAATCACCCGTAGAAGACAGCACCGAAGCCCGCTGCAGTTGGGAGATGACATCAGCGCACCATGGACTACGATAGGGAGGTGGTTTAGCGCGAACGGCGGACTGTTTGCGGGGCGATTTTGTAAACTGGGTTCGTTTTGGAACATCTGTGGAGCAAAATGTGGCCATCCGCTATCCTTCCTCCGAGGTCGACTTAGACGAGCGATTTAGACGTTTGCACGCTCCCCATTTCCTCTCAAAATCCAGCTAATTCCTCCCCCTCGCCTCCCCCCCGGGGAGCAGTGAAGTCATCCGAGAGGGAAAAACGGGACTTAATCATCTCCGTAGCGACAAGAAAAATCCGCTTTTCTCCCCTCCCTCACTCGGACTCGCCCTGCCTCCCCCTCCCGCACAACCCGCGTTTACATGCTGTGCTCCCCCTGAAGTGCTCTCTCCTCGACACCTCCCTGTCCCCCCCCAGCCCTTGCCCCCTCCCCATCTAGCCACCCAGCTGGCCATTATCCGCCGTCGAGGATGCCGGATCAGATCTCAGTATCCGAGTTCCTCTCGGAGACGACCGAGGATTACAATTCGCCCACCACGTCCAGCTTCACCACCCGGTTGCAGAGCTGCAGGAACACCGTCAACGTTCTGGAGGAGGTGAGGACACCACCACCGGCAACACAAGATGCATGCATGAATGCATGCATGCTGCTGCTGCTGCAAAAAAAGAAGCTTTTACACTTTTATAAAGGCACCTGTAGGCTATTTAAATGCATTTTCTTCATCGCATTGAAGCAGAAATGGGCCCTTTCTTCTTGTTGACAACACGAACGCCCCGAGCTCTTTGGCTTTCTCTCTGAAGGTGAATTTGTTTGTCGCCCTGCTGCTTTTCTTGTTGTCACATCAGAGCGAGCACTCTAAAAAGAGAGGGCTTGGGCAACTGTGATGGAGGATGTGTCGGTTACGTAAGCATACAGCCTCAGTGCACATCGCTGCCAGGCCAGGCCCGAGCGCTCAGTAGTCCGTTCCGGGGTCATCCTCTGTCACAAACGGTCGCAAAGAAGTTCACCAAACGTTCGCCAAAAGTTTTAATGAGCGCAAACTGTTTTTATTATCGGTAAGACATTTTGAACATGCACAAACTTCCTTGTGAGACGAAAAACCGTTGGCGAACATCTGGCGACCGTTTGCGACCTTGAACAAACCCTCAGGAAAAATCAATATTTGCTACCTAGCAAACTGGCAAACCTTCACCGCTCAGTGGGGTACGGCTTTAAAGAACCCGTCAGAATTTCCGCCTGCGTTGTTGTTGTTTTTTACCTGCGCAGCAGACAAAATCAAAACGGTCCAGGAGATATGTTGACAAGTAATCAAGTTTCACGTTGAAGTGGCCGTTCCAACCATATGTAGCATTTTTTGACAAATCTTGTCACATTGCTAATTCTAGTGATTGTCGACTAATTAATTAATTGTTATGCCTAAAAAAAAAAAAAGTCAAAGAAATAGCAAAACTTTGATGCCGGATGAGCAGAGGGGTTGTAAAATTGGTCTTGTGCGACTTTGGATATCGCATTTCTCACCAACTAGCGAGCTAGCTACGTGCTAAAGAAAAAGCAAAATGCGCTAGCCCGACTTTAAACAACAACAGCAGCACGCCATGTTTGTGATGTTGATGCTGTGTCATCTTCCATCACATCCTGGTCGTGTAATCAGGTCAGGCAGGCCAGCCCCCCTCCCCACCACATACCCTCCTCGTGTGTTGGCCACCTCAGGACCCCCGTCGTGGTATCCCGATTAAATGGAGCATCAAACTTGGGAATCTCTCACACACACACGCAGACACACACCTTCGCTTGGATGCCTGAACGTGACCTCATTTCCAAATGTAAAACACGCAGCTCGTTTCCGACCTGAGCGCCTGCTGCCTCAAAGGCGTTTGCCGCAGTCCCTACGTGGAATATTTTCATTTTAGGCCAGAATAAATGACATTTCAAGATACATTCTTACTGTCCAGTGAATTCATCAAACTGAAGCCCTCGTAAAAACCTTTCACTAACTCTACAGTCAATGTTTTAAAGAGCAATGACACCCAAAAATGTTTCAAGCAAGAATACGTTGTATTCTTTGTGCTAGTACTCGTCCTAACACGACGGAACTCTGATTAATATTGCGTTTGTGGAATAAGAATGGCATAATTCATCTAAGTAACGGTGGCGCCATGTTGGTTTGGTTGAAATAATTTTCAGCTGCAGAAGTGATGACGAAGCACAAGTGGCACTTTGCCCTTGTCGATTGTTGAGAGTGATGGATTTACATTTTGCTTCCGCCGTTTTGACCTGCTGGCTTTTTGGGCAACTAGCGAGCTAGCGGCTAGTGCGAGCACTTAAGTTATTGCTGGTTCTTTTGTAAGTAAGTGTCAGTCCGCCTGCCTGAAGCCGGTTGTAAGGAGGAAAAAGCTGGCGTGGTGAATCTCTTTCCCGGCGCAAACGAAAAACATCTGTAGGGAGGGGAGCGGCGGCCATGTGCTCCAGTAGTGCGGTGGAATTTTTTTTTTCCATCTTGGTTGCGGGATCACATGACAGGGAAGACAATTCAACTCTATGACAGTCACTTTTTTTTTTTTGCCCTCGCCTTGTCGACAAAGTAAATGATGCTAAGGCGCAGTGTGAATATTTCAGGAGTGAAACCCGAGGCAGAAAGCTGACCACAGGCTGAGTCATCGTTGTTTTCTTTCCTATTCATTATTGATTGGTCCCCGCAAAGTCACCGCAGCCTGCTGACGGATCAGGATGTGCTAATGTTATGCTAATATTAGCGTCCATCTCGCTAGCTGTGTGCTCGGCTGTCTGTCGCACACACTCGCTGAGCTAGCTTCAAAGCTATTGAGGTGAACAGGTAGGCCTGTCACGATGGAATATTTTTTACAATCACCTGTTTTACCGTCGATTACCGAAATCCGATACAAATGTATTTTGCATTTAAGTTGATTGCGAAATCATGTTTTTTTAATGACTGTTTATTAACCATTTATTGTTGTTTATTTGGCATTGTTTTAGGATGAAGGATTGGTCTCAAACTCATGTCCTTGAGAGTCGATAACAGACCCTTGAGGACCGGAATTCTCATTAATGTCAAGCTAACACGCTCACTTATTTTTCTTCACCTGCCGGCGAAGTATGGGAGTCTTGCTAGCAGTAGGTAGAAGCTAATTAAGGCCTGGCTAGTGGCTAGCATGTGCACATTAGCTAGACCGTAATGAGCATCGTTGCTAGCCAATTATGATCCACACAGAGGCGTGGCTAACACGTTCGTCTCTTTCCGTTAGTAAAATGCTAACATTAGCGTGTGACAGAATGCCCACCAGGGGTTTATTTTTTCCACTGATGCTCAATGAACTGATTACCCCCGCAACAGAGGGTAGGCTATAATACTGTTGTTAGCGTTTATTTTTATTTTTAGTTTAGTATTGGTTGATTTCACTGTTGTAGTGGTTAGGGAGTAAGAAATGAGTGAGTGATTGCAAACGCAGTCACTCATTCCTTACTCTGTAATCGCTTCAAAGGTTTTTTTAGTGGACATTTTAGGGAACTATCTAACGCGACTTAAAATTTTGACACTGTCAGGTTGTTTTTTTGGGAAATCTTGTCATAGTAGCCATAGGGTGTCAAAATGGCGCCTTTATGATAGAAAGAAAACCTTGTGGATTTGTCGTGTGGGCTTTCAAATAGTTGACAGCTCCATATAGACGGGCCTTGACGTTGAAACGGCGAGCTAATCGTGGTAGCGTCAAGTACATTGAGAGACAAGACAAGACAAGCGCAAATGTGTTCATGTTAGCTTTTTTTCCCAGAGTATAGTGTCGGAACGCTCCACAGGCGAGTCTTGACCCACTTTTGCTTTTTTTTTTTTTATCCCCGCGTACAAAGGAAAGCTTCGCAGCTGATGCTGTGCTGACAGGAAGGAGCCAACGCAAAATGGTGGCCAATGTGTTTTCCCATTCATTAACAGGGTGGGCGTGGATATAACGGCACTACTTTTAGTCACAGGCGACAAGGGAAGCCCTCATTTGATACGGCGTGACGTGGGTCACACCGGGAATAATGTTGACTTTTCGCAGTCTTCCCATTCTTTCCATTCAAGCATGACTGGGCTTGACCCTTTTAGACTCTTTTTTTTTTTTTTATATACATAACATCCTTTTCAATAGAAGCTGCATCTGAAAAGGATGCACAACTGAATGAGGAGTTTTGTTCCCAGCCAAAAGGAATCACTGCCTGATGGTTAAAGTTTAACAAAACAAAAAAAAAGTTTTCCTTGACCAAGTAAGGTCATCACTAGAAAATGAAAGTTATCTATAAAGTTCAGCATCAATAGTTTGTCTTCTTTTTGGTAAACTGCAACATCAATAGCCTTCTTTTTTCCGGAAAGTGCTACATCAATAAGTAAATAAAAATCCAGCCTAGCTCATATGTAAAAAAAGTGTGAAATATCCAAATATAATCAGATTTTCTCAATACTGTTCACATAATTGAATTATGTGCAGTAATCATACTTTTGGCGTCCATTTGAAGGAGAGGGAAAGGCTTTCATTTAACTAAGGGAAGTGTGTAAATTCTGCGTTGCGGCCACGTGATATTATAAACACGGCCAAAGCGATGTTGACGTCATCTCGCGGGAAGCCCTCGGCACGGCTGATGGTCATGTGTTGTCACGTGTGGCCGTGTCCCGTCCATCCCAACAATGCAGGCACAGTTCTCCGCTAGACTACCAACTTGTACACGGCAACCATGAAGAAGTGATTGTCACAAAAAAACATAAAATAAAAAAAGAATGTCTTTTATTTATGATGATCATGCTAGCATGTTCGCTTATTTTTCCACTAGCTAGCTATGATGCGCATAGCTTACACTCTTTTCCCACTTACAACAAAAATGCCATTAGCTTCTACTTATCTCCCACCTTCCTATGTAGCTATAGCTAGCTAGCTAGCTACGATGCCCCTCTAGGGCTGGCTAACATGTTCTGTTTTTATTTTTTTTACATTTGCTAGCAAAACGCTAATATTATATGACACTCCCCTTTTGATCTACATGCCTGTGGTGACACAAAGCTAGGGGGGCCAAAGCCATCAGCGAATTAATTCCATGTGTGTGGACGGCAAAAGAAGAAGGATGCCGGCACATCGGTGACATAAAATGGGAGTGTGTGTGTAGTAGTATTTGCACACAAAAAAAGTATAAATGTGCCATTTTTGCCCTCGCAACACATTGTGTCACTTCCCGTTTAATATATTTAATATATTTGGTTCGGCAACCATGGATTCGGTTCCTGTCCCCCATGAATGGCGGGGGTCCACTGTACCATGTACATTCAAAAGTAATTAACACAATTGAAGGAAAAAAAAAACATTTCTACAGGTTTCCACTCAAAAGTGGGTTAATCTGTGCCGCAACGGAACAGCAGGCCTCGTTGAGGAGCATCCCTGCGTGCGTGCGTTCGTGAGAAGGCTCACATGCGGACAGATGCCAACACTGACCCACTCTTCCTCGTTTCAATCTGGCCGAGGGCAGATCTCAGGGTGCTGTGGCGGAGGCAGGGCGGGTCGGAAGGGGGTGGAGTCTGGGGTGAGCGAGAGGGGGGGGGGGGGGGGGGGGCATCCAATCCACCGGCAACTAACAGCCCCCCGGTGATATACGCAGTGCAGCTGTGGTGGTGGCCAGCCGACAGCTGTGGCGCGCTGGCCGATTATCAGATTTTGGCCTAGGATGACAAACAAGAGAGGCTTTATTTTTTAAATGAATTGTTTGTTCTTATTTTAAAAAAAAAAAATTAAAAAAAAAATCAACTTTTCTGGTTATTCATCATTCATAGAATGAAAAAAATAATAAAAAAAGACAATGTAATCATTTCCTTTGAGCTTTAGTGGAACCATCCTTTGCAGTTCCTTTTTGATTCTGGCATGCAAACGTTGTGACATTTGTTTACCAAACGACTCGCCTTGATTGAACCCATCTTTTCATCTTTGCGCCTTCATTTCTGGAATCAATGTAAAGATGTGGCTGCCATCTTGTTTTCATCTTGATCCTCCTTCCTCTGAAAATATGAGCGGCGCTAACGCCGGGCCTCAAGTAGCAAGCCCGCAGGTCCGGCAGACGGTGCTCTGCTCTGACGGCCGACTGTCCTGTTGCGGCCTCGGGGGTAAACAATGCGTCCATGTCTGTTTTTTCTACCAGTTGAAGGCGCCTGGACTCGGCCCACGTGTGCGTGTACGCGCATAGCAAAGATTCAAATGGCATCTCTGCATCCTGATTTGAAAGCGAGCTCGCCTGGGAACCTCTGCCCACATGCGGAGGCACAATTTTTCCTATTGTCATTGTCTCAGAATATAATATTGCGTTTGTGGCAATAGCTCGCTGAAATTTACAAAGAAGGAAAAAAAAAAGTCAAGGAAATCATACGTCTAAGGACAAATAACACAATGGCGTGTTATTTGGCTCTTGTGTGTGTGTGAGTGGTTAAGGTTTGCTGGGCCGTTTGCCAAAAACAAAACAGAGCTTCCAGTCTTATCAGCTGATAAGCAAAAAAATTTGTGATCAAAGCCAACTAGATTAGTTTTACCTCAATGAACCAATAAAGCTGCTCTGTTAACAGGAGGCTTTTTACACATTTATTTGTCTCGTAAATAGTCGTCAGGGAAGCACTTTCCAGCGTTCTCTTTGTACCGTAGGACATAAAAACTGTGCTAGTAGGTTAGCGATGGACTGTGGTATGTTCCAGAGATACGTATAGATTTCTCAATTTACTCAAAGTAATCCCGTGGACTAACCATGCAATGGTCCTCTAAAAGTGCCTAGTCCTGGATAATGTTCTGGCCCTTCCTTGTTCCATAGTAACAAAAGTACTCGCAAGATGAAGCCGTAACAACTATGGGTCCACTATTTAGTGTATCTCGGTATTTAGCATACCAACTGACTGGAGTTTGTTATTGTTCCGGCTCCCGTCATTCCTCCCGCCGCTTCTCCCGTCGTAACAGAACAATCCAACAGCTGCTTTCACATGAATAATGAAACCCAACAAACAAAAAAGGCATTTGGTTCCCCAAGCTTCACCGTGTGTGGGTGTGATGGGGAAAACACGGATCGGTGAAAAGATGCGAGCGAGAAGGCCGCAAGCCAACTCCCACATGCCTTCAGCTTGTGGAGATGTCCTGCCTAAATCTCGTGTCTGGAGTCCGTTGACTAAAACAAGCAATTAGAATCCTGGAATGTAGCAAAGCTGTTTTCACCCTGTGAGTGTTTGTGCCGTCTGACCTCAGCGGCTTTTTTGGAAGCGCTACATCCTCTTATTTCCCCATTCCACGCACTCTGTGTCAGAGAGAGAGAGAAAGGGATGTGCCTTTGCTTCCTGCCAATGAAAACGCTTCCCCGCCCTTCCTGCTTTGAGTCACGCTGTCACGGAGACGCCACGACAAACGAACGGACGGGCTGAATCCGTTCTGGGACTTTACTTTTTTCATACCGTCGAGTAGTAACGCGTTAGTTAATGCTTTGAGATGAGTATTCTGCTATAGATAAAAAATCTACAATGCTTAAAGGATTTGAACTCAAAACAAAATGTGTGACATCACTGCACATAACACCCTGGTTGTTGACTTAATACTGACTAATGACTGATTAGACGGTTGAGTATGTTTGCGGTTGGAGGGCAGTTCCTACTTCCTAATTGATTCAATCAGAAGAAGAAGAGGTTCGACAAGAGTATCTTTCTGAGAAAACAATGCTTGTCAGTCACTAATTGAGGATAACTTACATAATGCTTTAAAGGAGATACTCCGAGAACAGTAGCAACCAGGATGTAAGACGCTTTTGCTCGATACCGGTTGCTCCTTCTTACAAGGTTATTGAAGTCTATCTAAACTTTTCCGGATTTTCTTGATATTACGGCATTCAAATAATTTGAACTCTAACTATGCGATATTTCCATTATTTTTCGGTTGACTCCTTGGCAAAATTGTTGGTACCCTCACCTGCCATTAAAGAAAGACATACACAGAAAGTTCCTTCCTCCGAGCTAAAGTTCCTAGTTCTGGGGTTAAACTGAGCTAAAGTTTCAAGTCCGAGATCCAGGGACCAAAAATAATTATCTGGTAAAGCTCCTCAATTTAGAGTAGATGTCCGAGCTCTGGGGTGAAGTTACTAGCATTGAGCTAAAAATTACTATTTCCTGTGTTAACATTTATAGTTTGGGGGTTAAAGTTCCTCGTATTACAGATAAAGTTCTTAGTTCCTGCCTGGTAAAAGTACTTAATTCCAGGCTAAATTCCTAATTCTGGGCTAAAGTTCCTGATGTTCAACTGCGTCGAAGTCCTCAAATCATTTCCTGATTTGTCTTTTTCAACTGCAACAGCCCCGAATCCTCACGAAATGCCCTCATGATGTCTCATCTTGTTTTTTTTTTAGCAAAAGCAGATGTCGTCGGCAATCAAAGAATCGGCTGAGCGAGAAGTGTTTTTTGTCCTGACTTTTGGGGAAAGTCCTTTCTTTTCTTGTACCCTTTTCCTGTTTTCCACTGCTGCGTTGCTATAATTAGAATATTTGCGCTCGTCAGAACTTACTGCCAGGATGCTGAAAGACGAAAACAGTTGAGGCGGTGACGACACCCAAAAAAACAAAAAAAAAAAACAGAGCTGGGCTTGTTGGCCACAGACATCTTCCCGCAAACTCTGCGACGAAGAATTTCAAGCCTGAGTGCGAGGCGACCAAGTCTTGTCTCCTTGGCAATGACCAGATGAAGGAATTCGGAGTCAGGACTGTAAAAAAAACCCACCAGATTGGCACATCAATGACGGCTATTCGGTGTCATGGCCGACTGTTGCGGGACACCGATGAGCTCGGCTGTTTCCTGCTTCCTGTCAAAGGACGACTGCATGGGAAGCGCTCCGCCTGCTGAGAGGGGGATAAGGCCCGACGCAGGAAGCATGAAGCGGAGACGACCTTGCCGCCGTTTGTGCCCAGTCAGGCTTTCCTGTGGCTCTGACCTCCTTGGCACGGACCACAATTGTCCACTTTTTTAGCAGGACTGCTGAGTTGAGTGAAGCCTGCTACACACATGAAGATAATCGAGCTGCCAATTTCCCCCCTTTTGTGTCTAGGGGAACTGGACCAGGAAATGTGTTTTTCTCATTTCCCTTAGGACTGTTATCTATTGATTCTACTCAACAGACTTCCACTTAGAAGCCTTTTGACACTGCCAGTTTGACATCCACATATGGACCCGCCCCTCAAGGGACAACACGGACTACTTTTATAGTCTTTCGTCCTTAGTAACTTTTCGTTTCGTCATCCGCGCCGCTCCCGCTAATCCCTGAATCTTGCCTTCAGGTCCGAAGAATCCTTCAGAGTCAGACGGCATTCAGAGAGTGTGAGAGAGAGAGAGAGAGTGGGTCAAGTTTTGGATAGGCTTGTTGCCACGGGTTACAAAGAGTGCTGCCAAGACATCGCCGGTTCATTGATTTTTTTTAGCTTCCTCTCGCTTGAAAGGCTGCATCTCTTCGCATTACTTCTTCGCATTACAACTGCAAAGGCACGGTTTTAATTGAAAGCGCCTTCATGTGATTCCTTGCACCGATGTAGCCGATGGAGGCATTTAAAATATTTGAAGCAGCTCTTGGTGTGATGCAACATGCAAACCTCAATAATGTCAATTCTTAGAATCAGGGAAGTTTACAGTTTTGCGCCAAATAATCTCAGGCTCGCTCACGCGCTCGGACGTGTGGGTCGCGTTAATGAAATTGTCGGCCCCCCCCCCCCCCCGGGGATCAAACATGTGACGTCGTCCGCGGTGTGATGCCGCGTCTACTCGCGGTAAAAGATAAATCCCTGTCAGATCAGATGATGCCAAGCCGTCAGAGTACATTTTTCAATTCAACAAAGCCTCCCTTGTGGAGAGGCTGCATTATGTAGCCAATGATCAAGTGCTGACCCAGTTTTATATTAAATCGAGAAATTGGGGGTAAAATGGATGGCCATAACCATGTCATGATTTTACAAAGATTTCATCTGATCATTCCTATTTTATTTGAGTTTTTATTCACCAATGACTTTTCATTGCCAGTTCTGCCTAGCAACAAGCAGCTGTGACGGGGCTACGAAATAAACAAATATCCATTTTTGTTTTTTTATACTTAGTACAGAGAAGTGAGTCTATTGGAAAATGGGAAATGTGTGTTGATGAAAATACCTGCCACTCCTCCCTGTCCTTTATCTGCAATGTGGGAACCAAATTGTTCTTTTATTAAAAGACACCTGACCCAAATAATAGTGTTTTGTTGGTTTGCTGGGATGGCTTAATGATTTTACAATTAATTTCACGGGGTAAATTAATTTGGCAATCGAATTGAGTTACAAGATTGAATTAAACTCATAAGTCAAAGTACTACTGTGCCGCCTGGAGTGCTATATCATTACCGGGGGGGGGGGGGGGCTGTACGGACCGCCGTCCAGCCCGACAGGCGGAGGGCTAAGCAGTGAGGCATTGTGGGTCGGCGGAGGGATCAAAGGACCGGGCCCCTGCGGCGACAAACTACCGCTGAGATAATTGGGGACGAGCCATGTAAAAGCATCCAGGGAAGGCCAAGGACGGCTTAATTATGTTGTGAAGTCTAATTAGCCTTCTCGCGCGTGTGCGTGCGTACGCACGTGCGCGCCTGGCTCCTAATCGACTAACCTTGGCGCCACGGCCGAAGTTTATCATTGTTTACGAGCGGCTGTGGCGATGACACGTTTGCACCGTCGCCATGAATCACGCGGAGGAAACCGAGCCAAGCACATTTGAAATCTTCCGGAATAGCTGGATGCGGAATAATGAGTCTCCTAATTGATTGAGAATGTGAAAGGCTGGAATGCGGAAACTATGACAGTTATTTGTTGCGCTGCAATAACAATTTTTCTTCCTTTTCCTCAGGCGCTGGACCAGGACCGAACATCTTTGCAAAAGGTGAAGAAATCCGTCAAGGCCATCTACAATTCAGGACAAGGTGAGACCAAGTACAAGCTGTTAAGTCCAACTAAATTTGGTGGTGTCATTTAGTAGGGTTGTACTTGTACATGTGCAGTTATATCACAGTTCAATGATTGCGGCTCTAATTAAACACATTTTTGTTTCAATCGTCGTCTGGAAAATGGCCTTCTGTGGGACAGATGGCATTTTGTGTATTTATGCAGGCACTCAACACCTGAGTTTGTTTTGTCTAAACGCAGCAACGTGGATCCCCAGTAATTTTCCTCTCAGGATTTTTCCCTCTCCCTGCATCCAAATTGACAGTTTCAGATGTTGAAAGTTTACCTCAAGACTCACGGAAGCAGGCAAAACTATGAGAAAGTGAACATTTGGAAGACAGCTGCGCTACGTTCAGATCGCTTCAAGTCCGTCCAAGTCGCGGGGTCATACTCATGACATTTGCCCACATCCTCTTTTTGGTTTCACATCTAGCTACGAATGTGATGATTTCATCTTTTTTTTTTTTTGTTTGCGCTCAGGTAAGTTTAATGTAATAACAAAACTGAAGTTACTTTCACTATCCATATCTGTGCTGTTAGCATCGAGGAAGTGACTCAGCAGCTAGCTAATGACCAGACAGAAACAAAGACCCACATTTGTTTATTGGCTGTCCAGAGACAAGTTAGTTTGTTTCTGCAATCAAAGAAACAAGCTAATATGGTTGCCTGTTAGCTGTTTGTTAGCGTGTTAGCTTTAGTCTTGTTGCTAACACTTAAGATATGAAAATATCCTGTGTTAGCTTTAGTCTTGTTGCTAACACTTAAGATATGAAAATATCTCGTGTGTTAGCTTTAGTCTTGTTGCTAACACTTAAGATATGAAAATATCTCGAGTGTTAGCTTTAGTCTTGTTGCTAACACTTAAGATATGAAAATATCTCGTGTGTTAGCTTTAGTCTTGTTGCTAACACTTAAGATATGAAAATATCTTGTGTGTTAGCTTTAGTCTGGTTGCTAACACTTAAGATATGAAAATATCCTGTGTGTTAGCTTTAGTCTTATTGCTAACACTTAATATATGAAAATATCTCATGTGTTAGCTTTAGTCTTGTTGCTAACACTTAAGATATGAAAATATCCTGTGTGTTAGCTTTAGTCTTGTTGCTAACACTTAAGATATGAAAATATCTCGTGTGTTAGCTTAAGTCTTGTTGCTAACACTTAAGATATGAAAATATCTTGTGTGTTAGCTTTAGTCTGGTTGCTAACACTTAAGATATGAAAATATCCTGTGTGTTAGCTTTAGTCTTGTTGCTAACACTTAAGATATGAAAATATCCTGTGTGTTAGCTTTAGTCTTGTTGCTAACACTTAAGATATGAAAATATCCTGTGTGTTAGCTTTAGTCTTGTTGCTAACACTTAATATATGAAAATATCTCATGTGTTAGCTTTAGTCTTGTTGCTAACCCTTAAGATATGAAAATATCCTGTGTGTTAGCTTTAGTCTTGTTGCTAACACTTAAGATATGAAAATATCCTGTGTGTTAGCTTTAGTCTTGTTGCTAACACTTAAGATATGAAAATATCCTGTGTGTTAGCTTTAGTCTTGTTGCTAACACTTAAGATATGAAAATATCCTGTGTGTTAGCTTTAGTCTTGTTGCTAACACTTAAGATATGAAAATATCCTGTGTGTTATCTTTAGTCTTGTTGCTAACACTTAAGATATGAAAATATCCTGTGTGTTAGCTTTAGTCTTGTTGCTAACACTTAATATATGAAAATATCTCATGTGTTAGCTTTAGTCTTGTTGCTAACACTTAAGATATGAAAATATCCTGTGTGTTAGCTTTAGTCTTGTTGCTAACACTTAAGATATGAAAATATCTCGTGTGTTAGCTTTAGTCTTGTTGCTAACACTTAAGATATGAAAATATCTTGTGTGTTAGCTTTAGTCTGGTTGCTAACACTTAAGATATGAAAATATCCTGTGTGTTAGCTTTAGTCTTGTTGCTAACACTTAAGATATGAAAATATCCTGTGTGTTAGCTTTAGTCTTGTTGCTAACACTTAAGATATGAAAATATCCTGTGTGTTAGCTTTAGTCTTGTTGCTAACACTTAATATATGAAAATATCTCATGTGTTAGCTTTAGTCTTGTTGCTTACACTTAAGATATGAAAATATCTTCTGTCCCCTTCAAGTGGAGGTCACAAGCCTTATATTACCTCTACAAAAGCTCATCTTTTCCACTATCCATGTATGTTGGCTAGCATCCCTTTGGCCATAGAATAGAAAACGGCCAGAAAGCTACGCTAATGCTTGCTAAGGCCGTAAATGACTCAGACCAGATGGGAACAAACACTCACATTTGTTTATTGGCTATTGCCAATGTGTTTCAAATAGTTAGCTTTTGTCTTGTTGATAACACCAGATAGCTTAAAATATGTCTTGAAGTGTTAGGAACACTAATCAGTGCCGTTGTTTGACGCCAAAAAAAATGACTCCTCAACTAGTGGGATCAAACAGAAACAAACATCCACATTCATTTATCAACTGTCCAGAGAAGGCCAAAGACAAAACCAGACAAAACGAAAGATCTCTGCAAGTCACGCTAATGCTAATCCTGATCCCCAGACGCCAGGAGAGGAAGGCTGACCGTTGTTTTCCGTCTCTGTCCGACAGATCATGTCCAAAATGAGGAAAACTATGCCCAAGCTCTGGACAAATTCGGCAGCAACTTCATCAGTCGGGACAACCCCGACCTGGGCACGGCCTTCGTCAAGTTCTCATCGCTTACCAAGGAGCTGACGGCCCTTCTGAAGAACCTGGTGAGTCCAAAATCTGAAGCGTTTCAGGCTCGATGTTGCGGGGACGTGTGTTTACTTTAGCCCATTGAGGGTCAAAACCAGGGGAGGGATTATTTTCGTTGTCACTAGCGTAATTGGTTTACGTGTGTGGATTAGGATTAAGCGAGGTTGTGGGTTTGCTCTGTGGCGGAGAAGGTCAAAATGTTAACGAGGCGTTTCAAAAGTTCCATTTTCAGGCATCATCAGTAGACCCACAAAAAAAAAGACGCAGGAAGTTTGCCATTTTGGTTTGAAGCGGTCATCTCCAGGGATGCTACTTTCACTTGACAACATGAAATTTGGTAGGCCAATTTTGTCCAATCACTACTCAATGTGATGGCTTTAAGTTTCCATTATTGCTTGCAGCTGAAGCTTGACGGTGATTTTCATTTCTGGGATTCCTTCTAAGACAAACTGTCCAATAGCTACCAAATTTGAAGCGCATAGTTCGCCATGAGGAATTTGAGGTTTCGTCGCGCTATAAAACCTGAAACTCAAATAAGCAATTGCATGGACGGACATCTTGGAGACGTGTCTTTCCTCCAGGTGCGAGGGTCTTAATTGTAAGATGTGGATCCCCCCCACCCCCCACCCGAACGTTCCCGTTGAGTAACGCGTCCTGTTTAGATCCACTGCAAGTCGCACGCCCTGGCTCGCTACCTGGTTCCTGTTTGGCGGACCGCCCGATTAAGCTCCCATAAATACATCCCGGCCTGCGTGTCGACGGGAAGAATGATCTCTTCCCGTGCTTTCCCCCCCGGTGTCTTCCTTTTTGTGTTTTCCACATCAGGCATTTCGTGGCGTGCGTTGCGAGAACTCGATAACTGCGCCCCGAAGGCTCCCGGCCGGCACACGCGAGAGCCGCAAATGACTTATTGACGAATGAACAACGGCCCGCGCCGGTTGTTCCGCAGGGTTCGACATAAGGAATTTATAGACGAGCCGTATATTCGTCCGACATGCTCAGTGTTGATCCCTTTTGGTCTTCCAGGATGGCCGGAAGGCAGCCAGTTAAAGATTTATTTATTTATTTATTTTTTTTAAATGGACGGCTTTCAAGAAGCACATTAGTGCCCATTAAGTGTTGTTTACGTCTTTGATTGCCCGCTCTTGGTTTGTGTGTGCGGTGCTTAGTCGTGCTGTAAACGACCTTGCTGAGGCTAATGGTTAGAGAGCAGCTAAGCAACGTTCGTCTTTGCTTTTGCTGACTCACCCTCGGCTGGCGTCTTTTTATCCTTTTTTTTTTTTTTCTTTCTACCCTACTCTTAACTCATCAGAGTGGCTTTACTCACTATTAACGGTGGTGGTGTTAAGTACATTGTGCTCACGGTGGGCAGAGACGCACACAGCCAGACAAATTTAGAGCGTACGCGCTACGTTGTCTGATTGTCTGTCTGATGTCTGATTTTATGTCATGTGCACCATTTGAGAATCAGAGGTGGCGTTTCCCAGCATACTTTGTTACAGTTACAATTAATACTTGAGACTGTGGTTTTTTTTTTGGTATTGCATGATTGCTACTTTTGGTGACACGCTTAGTAGCAAAGTTACTGAGTGTGATATATAATAAAATGGCCGAATGTTACCTTGTAATGTGGAATTGTACTGTAGTTGTAAACAAAAAAAACATTTAAACTAGTAGTTCTCAACCTGGGTTCGATCAAACCCCAAGGTTTTGGTGAGTCAATCTCAGGGGTTTGGCGGAGGTCAAGGGTCAAGACACACACCCGACTCAAATGACTCGTGATGACATGCCGTTGGCTGCGATCACACTACATTGCTTGACCTACAGTATTTGTGCTGCAGGGAATTTGGTGCGCTCAGTAGTCGACATATGGCTGTTGTGATGGTACATTGTGTGATTTCTTTATTATTTTAATCTCTTCATGCTAACTAACTATGTCAAGTAAAAAAAGAAAGTGGGTGGACGAATATGTGCAATAGGGATGGGTTTCAAAAATTGAATAATCGATTTTGAATCGATTTCTCTTTCGAGCGTGTTATCGATTCATAGAACCATGAATCGATTATTTAATGTCTTTTTGTGCCATAAATTAAACAACAAAATAGAATTTTACAGTTTTCTTGAAATTTACTGTTTACGTGAATTTAAAAACAGAATCTTTTTTAATTTATATTTAATGTTTGTGGAGTTTTTTTTTTTTAATCATGCCACTGTTATTTAAGAAGAATTGATGTTTCATAATTAATCAATATCGGATTGAACCATATGAATCGAATCGAAAAAAATCAAATCAAACTGAACTCGTGTGAATCGAAATCAAATCGATTGAATCGATCCAAAGCCCAAATGTGCAATATGAATTCACATCATGTATAAAAACATATGGTGTTCCACAAGGTTCAATTCTGGGGCCTCTGCTGTTTTCATTCTATATTTCATTCAAAACGGGCTCAGCGAATGCGCGTATGAAACTGGTGGGGTTTCACATTGAACTGGCGTTCCCGCACGAGCGCGATTGTGACTTTCCTCTGTGTTTCGTCCTCAGCTCCAGAGCCTGAGCCACAATGTGATCTTCACCCTGGACTCGCTGCTCAAGGGAGACTTGAAGGGCGTCAAAGGGGTAAGATGTCTCTCTCTCTCTCTCTCTCACTCACTTTTCTCTTTGGCGCGACTTAGCAGCAGCTCGGCGGAAGCGAGCGGACGCCGCGTCAGCACATCCCGCCAGTCACACCTCAACCACTGCATGTGCACACTGAGCGGGGAAGGGGGGTGAACAGAGGGCGTCAAAGTCGCTGTTTAAAGGACTGCGCTGTAAATCCGGCTCAAGTAAACGCCGCCTCTGTGTTGTGATGGAGGAACTGGGTCATGAACTCCGCCGCCCATGATCATGATGACAATAATGGCGGCGGCGGGGTGTGGCAAAGCACTGGCCGGGCCGCTGGTGGCGGTCCAAAAGTTCTGCAAATATCTCCGCGTCCTTGCCGTGACCTCACTGCAGAGCACTGACGCTTGTTCTGTCCTCTGTTGTGTCTGCGCAGGACATAAAGAAGCCCTTTGACAAGGCGTGGAAGGACTACGAGGCCAAGTTGTAAGTCGGCCGCTTTTCACATTTACACGACTACCATTTTGACAAAGATGAAATTCAGCCCCCCCTTCATTTCAACGACGAACGTGAAATTGTGAAAGTGCGACTTTTCCCCCTCGCGTGTCGCGCACGCGCGGCTCAAAGTCGGACATGTTTTTGTCATGCAGCACCAAAATCGAGAAGGAGAAGCGCGAGCACGCCAAGCAACACGGGATGATCCGCACTGAGATCACCGGGGCCGAGATCGCTGAGGAGATGGAAAAGGAGCGTCGGCTCTTCCAGCTCCAGATGTGTGAGGTGGGTCATAAAAAAAAAAGAAGCTAAAAAACGCTCAAGCTAACCCCCCCCCCCCTTTTTTTTTTATTCATTGGCAAAATTTGCTATGACATCGCTCTGTTTCCTGTCAACTCCTTGCTGACAGACAGAGTGGTTTAAAAAAATGAATCTTTTTTTTTTCATATGATTATACTAGTGTGTTTTTTTTTTTAGCCTTTCTATGAAAAAAACTAATTTCGTAGTTTACATACTATTATTGTAATAATTGATTCATCTGTTGGTTACTTTTTAATGAATCAAATAAAAAAAAATCCATCCCTACATTCAAAAACGGGACATTATTTCAAATTGAATTGACAGTGCAGAAAGCTAATTATTATGATTCAATTACTGGTTCAGTTTGTAACATCATCATCATCATCATCATCATCATCATCATCATTGTTTTCCAAAATAAAAGCAGATGCTTGCAAATGTCTTCTTCGGATATTCACTCTTGGGAGGCTGAAATCGTTCAACAATGGCTCTAAACAATGAAACGATTATTAAAATGTGTTGATAATCACAGATAATCGATGAGTTATTGATTAAATGTTGCACCCCTTTTGTTCTTGAATTACACATGGGCTATTTCCAGTGAATGAAGATCACATTTAACTCTTTGAATGCCAGACGTTTTCAGAAACGGGTTGTCGCCAGTGCCAGCCGATTTTAAGCATTTTGACTGATCTTTCAAGGTCCATAGAAAATTATGTGTTTGGACTATGGAAACACACATACTACCAAATGAAAGATTGGACTCTCATCTTTCATCAGAAAAAAAAGTTTGTTTCTACCTTATTCCGTTCTTCAGTAATCAACAATAGAAAATGGTTAGTTTCACCTCTGTTTTGAAACAAACGTCTTTTAACGTCTTTGGCACTCCTCCATAGGATTTTACTAAACGTTATTTAACGTTTTTGGCAGTCAAAGAGTTAATACTCCTAAATTCCTTCTCACACAACTGACATTTCCAGATGAGGACTAATGTTAGTTCACCGCCATTAGCTTTGTAATGTTCCGCTAGCGCTTTAAGCTTACGGGTCTCTTGTCGCTCGCCTAACAGAAATCTGGCAAATTGAGTGTAAAACAAATGTAAGCTCGACGTGTGCCTAAGAGAATTTGGAACAAACTGCGGGGAGCCCAAAGAAGAAGAAGAAGAAGAAGAAGCAAAAGCCTCTCTCACTGGTGGGCGGCGACGCCCACGCCTCGCTTGAGATTTTTTTTTCCGACTGCAATTACATAACGCGCAAGTAGCTGCTGCGCCGGCGCTGCTGTTGGCCGTGTGAATTATTCACTGCAGAAAAGAAAAAAAGCTGCGTTGCACTCCCGCTTCTCCCTGCCCACATGTTCCACGCAGTCCTTTGCGTAGTTTCCTTCCTCTCGGTTGCCAACTGCGCGGCCAAGCCAAAAAGGGCGCTGAAAAAGTGCAAGATAGCGGAAAGGACCACCTGTGAGATGTTATTGACACTCTCAGTCTGCCTGGATTACAACAGTTGAGGTCTGCGCTGGGGAATCTATCCTGCTTACAATTGTTCTTTGAGGGAAATTCCCGAATAAAAAGTCTGGAGTTCACCCAAAATGTCTGCTCCAAATCAAAATGGCCGACTTCCTGTTCAAGTTTGGGCATGGGTCTTTGGGACTTTTTTTTTGGTTACTTCCTGTCGGCCGTTGAGACTTTTTTGTGCATCTTGTGCTGATAAACATATTAACCCACTAAAACTGCTGTTAGGGGCTATTTTTCTCTCTTTTTCCTGTAATTTGCACAAAATGGTAAAAAATTGCTCCTGGTCTTCAATTAGAGCAGCGAGTGTTTGTTTAGTGTCGCATGCTAACTACCGTCCGTGGCACATCCCGCCATTGGTCGCACCCCCATCCTGCTGCCCCGAACCCCTCCAACCCACCGGTCATGTTACTCAATCAGAAGATTAATCTCACACTCTCACCCCCTTGTTCATCCATGCGATCTGTCGCCATTCCCTTTGCTGGCGAATCTTTCCTGTTGCGGGATTAGCTCAGATTATGTGTTATACATTTAACCCCTGGGCGTTATTTGACCATTTTTTGGCTTTTTGTTGGTTCTGACCAAGCCATTTCAAAATAAAATAACGCCCAGGGGTTTAATGACAAAGCCGCCTGTGGAAAATCGTGTTGTGCGTCGGTCAAAAAATGTGGAATTTGGAGACGAGTGAAAGAAATTTTGAATTGGGGCTTTTATTTTGAAAATTTGCGGAATTGAAATCAAGAAATTTTATTTTGAAAGTTTGGGTAGTGTTGGAAATAGCTGACATGATGTCTTAAAAAAATGTCCAATATGTCTGAATGTGGACATTTTATTGTGAAAAAATGTGTCATCTTTCTAACGTGGGAATTTTTTGGAATGTTGAAAATCTTTCCCACGGTAAAATGAACTAACAGGAGCGTGTCCGTTTTTGTGCGTTTGTGTTGCAGTACCTGATCAAAGTGAACGAGATCAAGACCAAGAAAGGCGTGGACCTCCTCCAGAACCTTATCAAGTATTACCACGCGCAGTGCAAGTAAGCAAACAAGCCCCGCCCCCCTCGCTTTCGCGTGAATGTTGAGATGACTTCTTGGGTTAAATAACTCAAGAGTTGGTTAGTTCTTTTTTTGACCCAATTCACAAAACAAACCCAAATAAATGGGTTGCTTTCAGGTTATTCATTTAATTTCATCCAACTTTTAGGGTCGGTCCCCATTCTTGACCCAACTCGGGTTATTTTTGACCCAACTGCTTAGACTACATGATGAAACAATATGAAGCAATGGCATTTTGCACGAAAGCTAAACGTAAACATCCGCTGCAGTTTCTTCCAGGACGGCTTGAAGACGGCCGACAAGCTGAAGCAGTACATCGAGAAGCTGGCGGCCGACCTCTACAACGTAACTCGTCTCTTTTTTTTTTTTTTGCCTTTTCTCGCGCTCACACTCACTCGTGACATTTTCGGGTTTGAACCACGCTTCCGATTGCTGCGTCCAGATCAAACAAACTCAGGATGAGGAGAAGAAGCAGCTGACCGCCCTGCGTGACCTCATCAAGTCCTCTCTCCAGCTGGACCAGAAGGAGGTAACGCGCACGCATGCACATGCACGTTTACAGCACATTTCTGCTGCCCAACACAAGCTAAACAAAGACCTGATTGGATTAATTGCCACTTAAGTTGTGCAGCCAACTGGCGCTGCAACCGCGTCATAAATCTGTGTAGCCGTAATTAAACCCCTCCAGCATTTCTTTTGATATTTTCAAATCTATTGATAAATTATTCTCTCAATCCGTGTACGCATCGGTCAGGTTCCCCTTCAGCACCAGGAGATATAAAATCCTAGACCCGTACTTGCTTGCTCGCTATGTTTAACGGAATTCTTGCCTTCAATGTAGTACCACGTTGTGCCACAACATGCCTGGCAGCACTGAGCTCTACTGGAAAAGAGGCACTATAATTAATAGCAAGAAGAAGCAGCAGCAAAGTTGCACTGCTTAACAGCCGTAAAAGTGCTTGTTGCTCCATAGCTGAGAAAAGAGTATTGTATTTTTATTTTTTTTTTCAAAAATGTCTTTTGATAAGCTGTTGTGCATGTCACACCACGTGCCGGAATCACATCCACACACACACACACACACACACACACACACACTGTAGCGTCCCTTGGCAATTAGCACCCCCACGCTGCGGGCTGATTTGGAGACCCGCGTGCGGCACCTGAGCAGGATCTTTCACACCTCTCCCGTCTTGTCTCCTCCCCCTCTCCTCACTGCCTTTCTTCTGCTTGTCTGGAATCAAGTCTAGAAGAGTAAGTGCTGCTGCTGCCGCATGTTGAGCATGCCGCCATTTTGTCTGTGCCACGTGACTTTCAGGAGTGCGCCGCAGAGCATGCTAGCCGAGACGCGGATGGGGCGCGGGAATGTTGAGAGTTAAGCATTTCAATGCGGAAATTTGATTTGGCATCCGAGTAAATGATGATGAACACATTGCGCTTGTAAGTCACTTGAAATTGAACTCGCCGTAAAGAACACAAACTGCATGTCGTTGTAAGGTGTGCTCTTCATTTTGGAACTATTCTCCTAAGAAGGAATAGTGTTGGGGGAAAAAGTCGACCAAGTCAGATGTGTAAAATAGGTCGACTGAAAATGTCTGCCTCGTATCTCCGCCAGAACCATGTTTGCGCCACCCTCCATATTTCTACATGGACATTATTTTTCAAGTTATTGACCTCACTGAGATTAATCAATCTATCTATCTATCTAGCGGGAGCAATGCGCTATGAAAGCATATTCATAGTCATTATAAAAATTTTTTAGGAATGTGTACCGCCGATTGTACGTACAGGCATTACTTTCATGTTTTGTGCTAGTGTAGTTGCCATAAGTTAGCGAGCCAACATAGCCGACCTGCCGCGCATACCACCTCAGATCGCGCCAGTTTCACAGATCGTGTCTGGACAAGCTCCGCTCATTACTCATCAACTATTGTTGAAGCAATGTCTGTAAGTGACTTTTAAGACACTATCACATGTGTAATGTGTATATATGGGAGTCGTTAGCGCACTAATGCTAATCACGATTGCTAACCTTTTAGCATAGGCTAATCGTTAGCACGCTAATGCTAATCACGATTGCTAACCGTTTAGCACAGGCTAATATTGTTGGTGTTTAATAATGCACACGCACGGAAGATAATAAATGGTAGTTATATCCACTCAATTCAATTGATGTAGATTTAATTATGTATGTGTGAACTAAACTGTGTTTAGTGTTTGTTTACCTTTAAAAGGGAATCGTTAGTGTGCTAATGCTAACCGTTTAACAGAGGCAATTTTTGCTGGTGTTTAATAATGAATATGTAAATAAGATGTTAATTAATAGAGTTGTTATATCATCCACTCAATTCAACTTACATTCAACATTAGTGGATTAACAAAAATAACTATATAAATAATTACAAATTATTCGATGAAATTAAAAAGATTTGATAGTGACAGCCGTATCGATGACAAGTCACAGCCTCGCCATTTGTCTTCTTATCTCAACTGTTTGCATGATCGATTGCTACCATAAGATGCCATGTATTTATTTTTTTGATGTTGATGCACTAGTGTTACTAGTAAGTAGTAGTACTTGTAGTATCTCTCAGCATTCCTGGCGCAATTTCTGAGTGAATGAGGGGATTTTTTGCTGCATGTTTGTGTTGTAGTATGTCGCCGCGGAGTGGTGCAGGTTTCATTTTGCAATTTGTGCGCCCTTTTAGGACTCGCAGAGCAAGCAAGGCGGCTACAGCATGCACCAGCTGCAGGGCAACAAAGAGTTTGGTAGCGAGAAGAAAGGATACCTGCTGAAGAAGAGCGACGGGTAAGGTCGCCGCTGGGCCCTGCACGGCCCACTCAGGGTTTACGTGCTTTCGCAAGGCAACTAAGTACACTCCCACCTCCGGGTACCAGTCAACCAAATTCCGAGTTTTTCCACATTTTTATTTTTTTTTTACTTTGACTTGAAGCGCAAAGTAGAAATACGTGCACTGTATGGTGGTAGTCAACTGGACTCACTTTAACAATAAGCTTCAGCATGGCAGATGGTGAACAATTCATCCTTAAAGAGGCTGTTTGAAGGCACTCCCAGCTCAAGCTTCCTCTAAAACTAAAATATTTTAAACAACTACACCGTAAATGCCCTAGTAGATTTCCATTTAGCTCAATGCTAACCTATATTGAAAATGCAAATGACATGCTAACAGCTGACATCAGTAGTTGCAACCTTTAACCTTTAAGCAGCAAATATTCCAACACAAAAAGTAGAATAACACAGACGTGTACTCGTGCTTTGGCAACTGCGGGTTCGCCTGTTCATGGAAAAAAATTCTGTCAACATTTTTTAAATAATACACAGATTTTCACTATTTGTTGGTAGTGCTTACTGATTCAGCCAATCAGAGCCTTGCTGTTGTTTTGAAAGTGTTTAAATTCCTGAAAAAGTTTCACTACTGTAAATAGATTTAAAAAAAAAAATCTATTTCTCCAATTTTCACTTATTGCGCAGCACATTGAACTGGATTGCAGCATGAAACTGTTCATTAATTAATGTCTTTATAAAGTACAATATTTTATTTAGTATTAAAAAAACAGAATTTTTTACTTTTTGGGGGGCGTTGGAACAGATTGCATTTCCATTCATTTCAATGTGGAAAAATTATTGGAATGCTTTGAGTAGCGAGCATGTTCACCTGACGGAACAAATTCAGCTCGTATCTGAAGGCGCAACCGAATCTCCTTTTTTTTTTTTTCCCTTTGGTGGTGTGATGTGGGATTTTTCCACATTTTGTCCAATGTGCACCTCGGCCAAGAAAGGTTGAGCGAACTCAAAGCTCCCGTTGTCTCTTTTGCACCCCTCGCAGGCTGAGAAAGGTGTGGCAGCGCCGGCAGTGCTCGGTGAAGGGGGGCATCCTCACCATCTCTCATGCCACAGTGAGTGCGTGCATACACACACACACACACGCACACAGGATCTCCCCGTACACCCCCCGCCGTCCCCCCCTTCACGTGCAAGCATGCAATCTGGTGGAATTGACATAGATTGGTCGCCATGGCAACTCCATCCCCCCTCCTCCCTCTGCCTGCTGTTCCGGGATGACTCATCTGTGGATGTGCGTGCGTGCGCACTACGGCAACAGCAGTCCGCGCCTGTGCCGCAGCGGCCAAATTGGGGAATGGCTCGGGTTTTTTTTCTTTTTTTTTTTTTTTTTCAAGAAGGAACGTGACAACCAAAATCTGGTTGACGACGACGAGTCGGATGGACACGGCGACTGAGATCGCGTTTAAGGCGATGACATCATCGCTTTGTGCTAAAAGTAGCTCACTGGACGATGTTGGCAGCAATGTGACCTGACATTTTTTTGCCCTCATCTCTCGCACGCTCCAGTTAACTCATTCAAACGCTTCTTTGGGCTGAAATATAAAAGTCGCTTAACTTTTCATTAAATGGGACCTTTGATGCATTGTTTGTTGCAGCTTGAAGCAGTTTCCAGCGATCCCAACAACATGTCTGGGACACGCTATTGTCAACCTTAGAATTAGCACAAAAATATTACAAAAATACAAAATTCCCCTTGAGGAATCACAGTGAGTATAATAAACTCCCCCCAAAATATTAGAAACAAATACAAAACCATTAGATGAATAATACACAAATAATACAAATAAATAATGAAGTACTAATGACATGTCTGTGTTTGTCCAAATAAGAATTATGCCAAAAGATTAGAAACTAATGCAAAATATTGGGGTGGGCATAAAATATTTGAAGTAAAATACTCATATGACAGAAATAAATAAAAGAACATGATAAAAATATTAGATAACAAGCAGTTCCTGGTTGTCTTTACATGTTTGTGACAGGCCTTTTGTCAAAAATAATTAATGGAAATATTAGGAACATTTCACCCCCCCCAAAAAAAAAAATCCAAATATAAGAGTCATAAAATAATAAGACCAAAATACTACATAATAAACAGCACCCGGGTGTTTTAATTAAATGTCTTGGACTGGCTTTTGGGGGGGGAAAATTACAACAAAAATGTGAGCAAATAAGAAATAATTAAGAAAAAAAAATACACAAATATTGGGAGAGAAAAAATACAAAATAATATTACAGAAATATAAGATGAGGACATTTTTATTAAAATGATAAATATGTGAGGAAAAAGACATCATTTTAGGGGGGAAATGTCAGAGACATACAGCAAATAAGACAAATATATGAGCTAGTAAGCAGTTCCCATTTATCTTAATAAATGAAATGCGCCTGTTTGGAGGGGGCCGGGTCGTGGGTCATGCAAATGAGCCACTCATTTCACCGTGCCCACGAAAGCCGAATGTGGCGTTTATTGCCACGGCGACCAAGAGTGGAGCCCTGACTTCAGTGGGTTCGAATCGTGAGAGCAGTGATAAAGACAAGAAATAATTTTCACTGGCAAAGGCAGCACTTCTTCCACTACACCATGTGGCAAAATCCCGGCTGAATGACGGTGAGCAATGAATGTATTTTGACAATCTTTTTCCTTGCAGTCCAACAGGCAGCCGGTGAAGCTCAACCTCCTCACCTGCCAGGTCAAACCCAGTGGCGAGGACAGGAAGTGTTTTGATCTCATTTCTCGTAAGCGTGCGCGCCGCATCCCAAGTTGCACACATGAACGTTGTCAATACACCTTGTACGATTTTAATTTATCTGTGTATCCTGCTCCAGATAACCGCACGTATCATTTCCAAGCCGAGGATGAGCAAGAGTTTGTCATGTGAGTAATTCCTGAAAATGTCCACTTAAAAAAAAAAAATCTCAATTCTAGTGATTCGAGAGTCAGGAATGATGAATGATTGCAAAGGTGTCCATTCAACATTATCTACTCCCGAATCACTACAATTTAGAGGTGCAATATTTTTGTCGATTTTCTGTCTCATGTTACAGACCAGTGTAGCAGCTGAATCTCATAATCAGTTTATTTTAATTTTGAAAAAATATCCTGTTTTTGAATAAATGGATGGAAAGGAAAACATTTTTTATGAAAAACTGATTCATCAATTAATCAAAAGAAAAATCGTCATTTTTATCAATTGTTAAAATAATCTTTAGGTGCGGTCTAAACGGAGTTACCAAAATAGCAAGATTTCCCCAAATTAGGGCTTACTTGAAATGTGTAAAAACTCATAAAAAGAGATGACTTAAAAATCCACAATGTCATGAAAGTCTGTGAGCTTAACTCTTTGACTGCCAAAAACGTTAAATAATGTTTAGTAAAATCCTATGGAGGAGTGCCAAAGACGTTAAAAGACGTTTGTTTCAAAACAGAGGTGAAACTAACCATTTTCTATTGTTGATTACTCAAAAACGGAATAAGGTAGAAACAAACTTTTTTTTCTGATGAAAGGTGAGAGTCCAATCTTTCATTTGGTAGTATGTGTGTTTCCATAGTCCAAACACATAATTTTCTGTGGACCTTGAAAGATCAGTCAAAAGATCAGTCAAAATGCTTAAATCGGCTGGCACCCACGGCATCCCTTTTCTGAAAACGTCTGGCAGTCAAAGAGTTAATGCTAACATATAATGGAAAATGCCATAGATGGGTTCACAGATACTAGCATGAATGTTACACAGTAATTGTAAACAATTGCTGAACGGAGACTCAGCATTTTCTCAGCATGTTCTTCTTTTTCTTTTTGTTATTTCTACTTCTTCTTCCACTGACCGTCTTCCAGTAGTAGTTCCTTGTAAAGTCCAGTCCTAAATGATAAGCTTGAGTGTTGACTGTATCTTTGAGGCCTTCCTATTGGCGTTTTCCCTTACCTGACGCCTTTGGTGGATGCCGCGCTTGACGGCGTTCCTCTGGGATTGGTGCCGCTACGGCTAGCATTCCCTCGCCGTCACGCACATTGTCAGCAAAGCGGCGGCGTCTTGTGCAGCGTGTTTGATGAAATATTCAGTGTTCCCTAGCAGCGGCCAGCCCTCCCCGTCCCTCAATTAGCAGCGTGTTGTCAGTAGAGGCATGTTTTTTTTCCTTCTTTTTCCTTTCACTTCCCCGCACACACATCTCTTGCGGTGTTTGCGAGCAGATTGTGCCATGTCGGGAACGGCAGGACGCCATGTTTGAAAGGCAGGCGTGGTGTTTCCCATCTGTGCTCTAGAAAAGCCCCAGTGTGCCAATGGTCTTTTGTGTGTCTTAACCTCGTTTGTAATTGCAAAAAAAAAAATCTCCAGACTGCTTGTAGATTTTGGCTTCGTAATGAGAATAGTAACGAGTCCCACTGGCCACAAGATTAGGCACACCTACGCAAACATGCCATGATTCTGCATTTGCAACAAGAATGCTCACTTTTAGTATGAATGGGGAACAATTTGAACAAGACTTGAAAGGCTTAAATTGAGTTGAATTTGAATCAATGAATTTAAAAACAAGGCCTTAAAATGCCTTATAATCAATCTTTCAAAAGTCTTAAAAATGTTAACACCTACTGCATTAAGTATTTTATGATTGTAAATAGTCTCCAATCTGAATATGATTGGACCTTCTTCAAAAAGTAATTGACAAAAAAAATAAATTCTTGTGGTAACATAACGTGCATAAATTCACTTTTCTGTTTAATTGATTTATTTGGAGGTGTCTTTGTAATAGAAGGATTTTGTTTTGTTTTTCTCTAAGTAGTTTTATTTATTCTTATTTTCAATTTCTATTCTTGATTCATTTATTGGTTTCTTTTTAAAATGTATTTATCCCCATTATTTTTTGTATTCATTTGGTCTGCCCTCGCTATATGGCAGGCGATTTAGTACAGTTACTCAACTTCACGTCTGGTCAACTGAACAACTCTCCATTACTTATTAACTCTTTGACTGCCAGACGTTTTCAGAAACGGGTTGTCCCCAGTGCCAGCCGATTTTAAGCATTTTGACTGATCTTTCAAGCTCCATAGAAAATTATGTGTTTGGACTATGGAAACACACATTCTACCAAATGAAAGATTGGACTCTCATCTTTCATCAGAAAAAAAAGTTTGTTTCTACCTTATTCCGTTTTTCAGCAATCCACAATAGAAAATGGTTAGTTTCACCTCTGTTTTGAAACAAACGTCTTTTAACGTCTTTGGCACTCCCCCATAGGATTTTACTAAATGTTATTTAACGTTTTTGGCAGTCAAAGAGTTAAAAAATAGGATATTTTTTTAAATTGTCAGTGCAGAAAATACAAGCGCATTAGTTGATTATGGTTCAGTTCGTGGTCTGTATGTAACATGTCAGAAAATCGGCAAAAATATGTTTTTCCAAAATCAAAGCAAATGTTTGCAAATGTCTTTATTTTGATTGCCTGCTTCCATAGTGGATTACAGAAATTTGAGAATATTGACTGTTGAGAGACAGAAATTCCAAGGAATTTCAAATCAAACGATGAAAGTGACTAATCCGGCGCGTTGTCCCGCAGCTGGATCTCGGTGCTGACCAACAGCAAGGAGGAAGCCCTGAACATGGCCTTCCGCGGCGAGCAGAGCAGCGGCGGCGAGGACGGCCTGGAGGATCTCACCAAAGCCATCATCGAGGACGTGCTGCGCATGCCGGGCAACGAGCTGTGCTGCGACTGCGGCGCCGCAGGTGCACCCCCCCCCCCAAAAAAAAAACAACCTCTTATGCATTTCCAGACATATCCACCCCCCCCCTCGTAGTTACATCACATTGTTATATAAATCACACATGCAACTGAGAGAGGCCTGCTCGCATTGTTTCCATTTTGATTGTAATCCATCACTGCTGTTAAGTGCAGCTGGAATGAGAAGCGGCCGTCTCATCCAAATTGTTTGACCCCCGCACGCGGATTTCGTTAGCGCCGCAGCCGTTCATCATGCTCAACATGTGACCGCCGCCTCACATCTGGACATGGGCGCCTCCCTGCATTCGTGTGTGTGACTCACTGCTTTCGCTTTCTCTCTCTCTCGCTCTCTCTCGCTCTCGCTCTCTCTCTCGCTCTCTCTCGCTCTCTCTCTCTCTCTCTCTCTCCCTGTGCACACACCGCAAGATGAGCTCAAAAGAGCTGAGCTGTCCTTTTCAAATGTCCCACATTACATCAAAACATCAGGCGGCGCTGCCATTAAAGTCAGTCACTGCAGTGGAAAAAGGGTGGGGGGAGGGGGAAGGTTTAAAAATAAATACTTGAAAATTAGAGGTATAGCTTGATAGCAAAATCGCCAAATCTCCAGTGTTAAAAATATACACTGGTAAACACTGAGTAGTGTTACTCCGGCCTTGGATTGCCCTCAGGGTCGGGAGACGAACATTCGACCTCCGAGCCATCTAACACCGACAGATTTGCCGTGTAGAACCGCTTTTGAAGAAATGCAGATTATATGTATCAAAAGTACTACTGGTATCGGTATCAGTTGAGTTCCACATCTGTCTTGTGCGAGAATCCTCCTTCGGTCGTTAGGCATCACCACGGCGACCGTCAAGTGCATTTGAAGCAGCCGACGCACGGCGGCGCGCTTATGTTGACGTGCTGACATGTTGACGTGTCGCTGGCTTGTAGATCCAAAATGGCTGTCCACCAACCTGGGCATCCTGACGTGCATCGAGTGCTCGGGCATCCACCGAGAGATGGGCGTGCACATCTCCCGCATCCAGTCCATGGAGCTCGACAAACTGGGGACCTCGGAACTCTTGGTAGGCGGCGGCGACGCGGATGACACGTTAAAAAGTCCAAGCTGATTGTATGATGTCATGTCAATATGCGATTGGCTTAGCAAAAAAATGCTTGCAATATCTCAATTTTTTTTAAAGTAAAGACGATTTGCAATTTTGGTATTAGAGCAAGGAACGTGAACACATTTTTTTTTGAGGGCCACAAAAAAAGAAACTAAAATAAAAGCTATATATTAACTATATATATTTTTTGAAAAATAAATTTTAAATATAGAAATAGATTTACTTTTAATTTATTGTTTTTTTCAATTGATAAATATTATATAACTAAATTAATCATTAGTTCGGAAAAATGTGGAATATTCTGTCTGCGCTCAAGTTCCCAAAAATGGATTCCAGAAATTGTTTTCAGTCAAATACATAATGATAACACTTAATAAATAATAAATACAATAATAAATAAAAATAAAAAGTAAATAATGATAATAATAATAAAAACAAATGTGTGGTTTTCTTCTGTAGCAGCATTTCAAAATGTCTTTTCTCTTCAACTTCAATGTGAACTTGTTTTTTTCTTTTTCAGCTGGCCAAGAACATCGGGAACAGCAGTTTCAACGAGATCATGGAGGGCAACCTGCCGTGCCCTTCGCCCAAGCCCGGCCCCTCCAGCGACATGTGAGTACACCAAGGAAGACGTCACTGTAGCCACCGCCAACGTTTTTTGCCGCCTCCGCCAGGACGGTGAGGAAGGAGTTCATCAACGCCAAGTACGTGGACCACAAGTACGCCCGCAAGACGTGCTCGTCGGCGGCGGCCAAGATGGTGGAGCTGTACGAGGCGGTGCGCGCCCGCGACCTGCTGGCCCTCGTGCAGGTCTACGCCGAGGGCGTGGAGCTCATGGAGCCTCTGCCCGAGGCAGGCCCGGTTAGTACCGGCGCCGTCTTTGGGAAAAAAAAATCTAAAAAATTCTTCGTCTTTCCTGACGCCATTCATCCCATTTCAAGTGAAATTTCCAGCCAGCAACATTTATTTTATTTTACGAGCCATTTTGTCCACTGTTGCCCCACCCCCCTGCAGGAAACCGGAGAGACGGCGCTGCACTACTCGGTCCGGACGGCCGACCAGACCTCGCTGCACCTGGTGGACTTCCTGGTGCAAAACAGGTAAAACTTCTTGTGGATGTGGAGGGAAAAAAGTGACGTTACAAAGTAGCGATTGGCCGTCTGTGTGGACGAGGCGGCCGATCCGAGCGTCACTGCGGTTCCCACCAGGCAAGAGAGAAGCGGGTCAAGCGGCGATGTAATCCAATCTCTTCGCAGCCTTACCACATCACATGCCAACGCGGCGTTTTATTTTGCCGCGTTTCAACCAGCAAGGGCTGGAACCACATCAAATCACAATATCACCCTCTTGCAATTACAGCTTGAAAATACAGGGTGTTTCATCAAATGTGATATTTCAGATGTAAATATGACAGAAACTACATGAAACTAAACAGGCTTAACATTTTACAATATGAGATTTATTTCTCCAAATTTGATCGAAAATTTCAAAGATATGTGGATTTCTTAGCCTGATATATTACAGAGGCCTTGACCGTCGGTGAAATAGTGAAAATCAGCATACAATTACATTTGGAAGAAAAAAAAAGAAAGAAAAATAAACCCAACAATTCTTGAATAAGTGGGGATATAATACCAAAAACAAACATTGGTTCCACCCCGAAAAAAGGCAAAAAAACTTTTAATAAATATAATTTTTTAAATCCTCAACTAGGTGAATTCACGTGTCCCGAACCACAAGTATGATGGGATGCACTCTTATTTTGAAATATTTGGATTACATCAATTTTTGGTGCAAGAACGAACCTTTACCATGTTAAGTTAAAATAAATAAATAGCTCAGCTCGGCTGCATGTCTTATTCAAGATGCTTATTTTTCATATGTACAGCAAAAAGACGATCGATCGCAATGAGGACTGAAATTCTTACGACGTTGCTCTCCCTATCAGAGCCAAAATAACCACGTTTGAAAATGATTTCGTGTTGGCTGCCGATTATTCAATTCAGTCAATTCCTAGTTTTTGTCTTTTAGCGTCATTTGGGCTGTGGAAGTCGTCTCAACTGGCTGACCGAGTGATTTTGTGTTTTTACGTTGCAGTGGCAATCTGGACAAGCAGACGGAGTGGGGCAACACGGCCCTCCATTACTGCTGCATGTACGAGAAGCCCGAGTGCCTCAAGCTGCTCCTCAGGGGCAAACCAGCCACCGACATCAGTGAGTGCGCCTCCTCCCCCTCCCCCCCCAGGTCCGAGCTCATGCGTAGCCTCGCGTAACTAACCGTCGGTCGCCATGTCCCCCCCCTCAGCCAATCAGAACGGGGAGACGGCGCTGGACGTTGCCAGGCGACTGAGGAACGCTTCGTGCGAGGAGGCGGTGAGTGTTTGCACATTCGTTGGAGGCCTTACAAAAGGAGTTTCACTTAGGGGGGGGGGGGGGTATTTACTATCAATGGAAATACTTAAATGGAAAAAAAAAGTTCTCCATTCTAATACATTTTTACTCTGTCCAAATGGAGGCCCATCCGGATTGTGGTCGTTATTTGTCTTCCTTGGCGGAGGTCTTGCTGCCATTGAACGGTGATTGCTTTGTTTGTCAGCTGGTGCAGGCGGCCGAGGGTAAATTCAACCCTCACATCCACGTGGAGTACGAGTGGAGCCTCCGGCTGGAGGAGATGGACGAGAGCGACGACGACCTGGACGACAAGGTGCCGGCGGCGCCGTTCGCTTTGCGTCCGACGCTCGAGCGCCTTTGACGCCGTCTCGTCTCCGCGTGTCGCCCCGCAGCCCAGTCCCATCAAGAAGGACCGGTCGCCGCGCCCGCAGAGCTTCTGCCACTCGTCCAGCCTGTCGCCGCACGACAAGCTGTCGCTGCCGGGCTTCATCAGCCAGCGCGACAAGCAGCAGCGGCTGTCCTACAGCGCCTTCACCAACCAGATGTACAGCGCCTCCACCGACCTCACGTCCTCGCCCGTGGCCGACGGCCCGCCGCTGCCGCCGAGGAGCCTGGGCAAAGGTTCGCGTCGCCGTCGCCGCTGCCGCTCATATCAAGTCATTTGCACTTTTTTTTCTTCTCCCCGACACAAAATGTAAACTTCTCATTACTAACGTGACGGCCAGCTTTTGTGTTCAGAATAATAGCAGTGGTTTGACCGGTTGGAGAGTGGAATTGGTAGACTGTAGATTGTGTCGACTGAATCCGCAGGTGTTTTAAGTGGCGACGGCCGTCAGGTAGATGGAAATATCAAGGTTTCTTCATTAGTTAGCATCATTTTTCTCTGGCAGGTTAGCTGGCATGAAAGCCACCACAGCCGTTGATGGAGAAAGAAAACCGTCCTCCAACGTGTGCCAAGTGACAGACATCAATTGAGGACATGGAAATGTTAGCTAAGCTAGGCTAGATTACTTAGATCAATTAGTTAACATCTATGGGTGAAGAATAGACAATTGTGAAGCTGTGAGAAGACAGAAAAGCAATCGGAGGCAGCCGACTGTATAACCCTTTCGAAGCACACTGCTACTCTTCTGAACACATAATTGTGCAGTACTGCACCTCAAATTCCACTTTTAGGAGTCCTCCCTACCACAGGGGGGCGCCATTGATGTTGTTGAACCCTTGAACAGCCATAACTTGAGTTGTCATTGAATTCATTTGGAAAATCTTGTTTTTCCTCAAATCAAACGGTGAACTTTCACTTGTTTCGCATCACAATCAGGATCGTATGCAAATAATTTAAGAACAAACATAAATAGGAAATGAACCCCTGCAAAAATATATATTTTTTAAATGTAGGTTCTCACAAAAAAAAAAAAGGTCACATAATTTTCTGCAATTAAAATTGTGGATTTTCTGGGGAAATCGACCTTTTGAACTGAAGGTCATTAATATTTGTAGAATTTAGACAACAGTACGAAATATTAATTAAAAAATTGTGGGGGAAACAATTCATTTTCTGTTGTCCTAAAGTAATATTTTGCAGTTAAAATTTCAGGAATTTCACGGACAGATAAATCTATTCAAGGGCGCTCATGCTAAAAGAAAAAAAAAATCTATAAAAATTAGTGGTGTTTGATACCACTTTTTTTTCCAGACTGATACCAGTTTGAGTACTCAACCCTTGATTGGTCACCGGTGCCAAATACCGATGTCACTAGTTCTTTTTATAGATAAAATTTCCCCCCCAAAAAAACAATGACAGATCATTTTAAAGAAAGACTCATTTATCCCAATATGGCGTTTTCCCTTAAAATTGCATGAAATGAATGGCTAATTCTATTCTTCTAATTCCTGATCATAAAATGACCACAAGAGGGGTATCGGCCGCTGTCGCAAGTACAGATAACTTGAAATAAAGCCTGATTTCAGCCCGATGCCGATACCTGGTGTTGATACTCGCCCGTACGGCCCTATTGAAAATACTTGGAAATTCAATTTCAACGCCGGGCAATTTGTACAGTGAGGCTTAAATGAAAGTTCGAGCCGAAGCGATGGAAACAAGTGTTGGCGTTTGCCGTTTGTTTGGAGTGTCAAATAAGCGTAGCAGCAGCGGAAGCGCGCTGCCGAGTGAGCGGGCGTCTCGTTGCTTTATTTTGTGGCGTGCGTGTAGAGGAGCAGCTCCTTGCTCTTGCTTTTGAGTCCCCCACCAAAAAAAAAAAAGAGAAAATCATGCAGAGTTGCTCTCCCACGCGCCTCCTCCTCATCTCGCTCTCTTTTTTCTTTGTCTTCTTTTCCCCCTCCTTTTTGATTCTTTCAGCTCCACACTTGGCATTCCTCGGCTCTCATTCGCACTACGCCACACTGGCTGGCACTCGACCATACATCCGTGAATATTTGACTTCATTTGACTTCGACCCGCTCGCCCTCACCCGCCCGTCGCCCTCACGCGGGCGACCCGCCGTTTTGGCCGCGTTTGCAGCTCGCCCAGCAAAAAAGGCCAGCGGCCGAAAAAAGGAGATGATCAGATTGGAGCTTTTTCCTTGAGCTGTAAACGCGAGCCACGGCCGGTCGCTCTCGCTGGCTGAGCTCTCTGGTAGCCGCTTTCTTCCCACAAAAAAAGCCAAACCTCATGCACAAACGATACTAATAAGAATAATACTTTCATGATGATGATGACTTACATTTGCAGTGGAACTCCTACAAGCTCAAAGACAATTTTTTAGCCACTGGAAAGTCACCTTTATTCGTTCTACACTGCACTCAACAATTTTTTCAACAACTCAGCCGACTTCACGTGCAGCAGCAGTTTGCCAAATTGGAAATATTTCATCAAACGCCCAGCTCAAGTTTACTCGTGAACTCAACTGAAAACAAAAGACAGTTTCACCTTGTATGGTTAAAACAAGCAAACTTATGTGGACTTAAGAATGGCCCACTAGCTTAATGCTAATATGAATGGAAAATGCCATTGACATGCTTACAGTTGCTTCTCAACTTAGGGTAGCAAGTTTTTATTTTTTTTTATTTTTAGTGTAATTGCACATCCACGACAGTAGGTGGCAGTGGCGCTCTCATTGTCATAGAGTGTCAAAAAGGTATACTTATAAGCATTTTATAAACAAATTAGAATATTTATAGCCGTGGGGGGATGTGAAACAAAATAGTCACAATTTCACAACCCTTTAAGCAATGGATACATGAAGAGAAATCATTTAAATGTGAAATTTATCACGTTACAATATGAAACTTATCTAGTTATAAATGTATCAACTTTTACCGTGAACTTGCTGACGCTTCCGGCAAAATGCTGGTGAGGTATAACGCTTCCGCTCTATCCTCTGAGACAAAACCAACTACTTGCGTATTTCTCTGCTGCTCCTCTTCCTCATGATTTTCATCTCCTCCTTGAACTTGTGACCTGGGGGGGGGGAGGGGCTACTAGATGTGCTGGTATGCCGGTGCTGACGTATTGTGTGTATTATCGCTCCCCCAGCTGCTCCGGCCGCCGCCAACTCTACACTCACGGCGGGAGGCAGCGCCACCCTGTCCAAGAAGAGGCCGCCGCCCCCGCCGCCCGGCCACAAACGCACCCTGTCCGACCCGCCCGGCCCGCTCTGTCACGGCAGAGGGGGCCCGTACGGGGGGGAGACGCAAGCACACGGTACCCAATAGGACCACACCTTGACACTGCGCCCTAACAAATACGCTTCGTTCCACGCTCGGGACGCAAAACATCTCAAATTGGTTTCCCTTTTGACAGGAATGCAAGTAGAGTAAGTAGAATGCTAATGCTAACGAGACGTGAATGTGAATCGCGAGCGGCCACCGTGACGTCTCTGGGTGCACGGAAAGCTCAGCCAGATACCCCTCCCCCCTCCATCCCTTGGTTCTGTTTGGTCATCCCGGCACGTTGACCGACTTGATGTTTGTGTGAGCCGAAGGGCGAGCGTGCGGCGGGCATGTGTAACGCGTGTGTCGTGTGTTTGTGGCCGCGCTTGGCGACGCTCTAGGAAGCGACTCCACGCCGCCTCCCGTCAACAAGATGTCGCCCGTCTCCAACAAGTTTGAGGGCATCCCGCAGCAGCAGAGGTACGATGCACACTTTCACATTCATTCGTTTTTGTGTCTGATTAGGGTTTGAAGTCAAAGTTAGGCTTTCAGATTAGGGTTTCAAGCCAGACTTTCAGTTGTCAATGAATGTTTGACATCTGACTTGGTTTGTAGTTAGTGTTTTGAGATCATCAGCATCAGCTTTCTAACAGGTTAGGGTTTCCAGTCAGGGTATTTGGGTATCAAATTCTCGTTTAGTGTCTGGCTTATGGTTTGCAGCGTTTAGGTGTACCTAATGAACTGTCCGATGAGTGTTACTGAAGCTTTGATTGTAACTTGTAATAATAAATAAAAAACAAACCTTGCAGTACGACTTCAAGCAACACAAAGTCCACACTTGGTCCAAGGGTTCTTCCCAAACTACCTCAGAAAGGTGCGCTTTATTATTATTATTATTAACATCATGACTACTATTTTTAGTATTACTGACTGTGTGTGTGTGTAAAGTGGCGTTGCGCAAGATCGACACCATCCACCACCCCTCCGTGGACAAAGCCGGCCTCCCCCCTGAGATCTTCCAAAAGTCCCCACCGGGGACAGACACCCCCCAGAAGGCAGCAGCCCCGGAGCGGCCACAGCCCGCCGACCCGCCACCCAAGCCGCAACCGGCCGAGCTGCCGCCCAAGCCCGGGGAACTCCCGCCCAAGCCGCAGCTCTCCGACCTGCCGCCCAAGCCGCAGCTGGGCGACCTGCCGCCCAAACCGCAGCTCAAGGACCTGCCGCCCAAGCCCCACTTGGCGGACGCGCCGCCCAGGCCGGGGGCGAGCGAGGCGTCCCCGCGCCCGCCGGGGGACTCGCTGGCCAGGCCCCAGACGCAGCCACCGCCGCCGCCACAGCCGCAGCCGCCGGACTCACCGTCACCCGATCGGCCGACCATGCCGCCGCCGCCGCCACCGCTGCAGCAGCAGCAGGGCGTTGACGATGCCGAGGGGACCTCACCCGGGACCTCTGAGACCCCCGTGCCCCTGCCCAGGAAGATCAACGCGGTACGTATCCTATCATCACATCATGATTCCGTTTATTTAGACTTCTGTAAATGTATATTTTTAAAAAAATATATTATTATTATATAAATTTATAAAAAAAATGAATTTTTGCAACATTATAAAGTACCAAATTTACGTTTTTTTTTTTTTTGCAACATTATAAAGTAGCAAATTTACGATTTTTTTTGCATCATTATAAAGTGGCAAATTTGTGAGAAAAGAAACTCACACAAATTACAAGAAAAAAACCTTGAATTTTTGCAACATTATAAAGTAGCAAATTTACAACAAAAAAATTTAATGTTTGCAACGTTATAAAGTGGCAATTTTGTGAGAAAAAAACTCACAAATTTTCGAGAAAAAACGTGAATTTTTGCAACATTATAAAGTAGCAAATTTACATTTTTTTGCAACATTATAAAGTGGCAAAAAAAAAAAATAAAGTGGCAAATTTGTGAGAAAAAAAACTCACAAATTTACAAGAAAAAAAATTTAATTTTTGCAACATTATAAAGTAGCAAATTTACGACAAAAAACTTGGAATTTTTGCAACGTCATTAAGTGGCAATTTTGTGAGAGAAAAACTCACAAATTTTCGAGAAAAAACTTGAATTTTTGCAACATTATAAAGTAGCAAATTTACATTTTTTTGCAACATTATAAAGTGGCAAATTTGTGAGAAAAAAACTCACAAATTTACAAGAAAAAAAACTAGAATTTTTGCAACATTATAAAGTTAGCAAATTTACGACAAAAAACTTGAATTTTTGCAACGTCATTAAGTGGCAATTTTGTGAGAGAAAAACTCACAAATTTTCGAGAAAAAAATTGAATTTTTGCAACATTATAAAGTAGCAAATTTACATTTTTTTTGCAACATTATAAAGTGGCAAATTTGTGAGAGAGAAAAACTCACTAATTTACAAGAAAAAAAACTTGAATTTTTGCAACATTATAAAGTAGCAAATTTACGACAAAAAACTTGAATTTTTGCAACGTTATAAAGTGGCAATTTTGTGAGCGAAAAACTCAAATTTTCGAGAAAAAACTTGAATTTTTGCAACATTATAAAGTAGCAAATTTACATTTTTTTGCAACATTATAAAGTAGCAAATTTACTTGTTTTTTGCAACATTATAAAGTGGCAAATTTGTGAGAAAAAAAACTCACAAATTTACAAGAAAAAAAATTGAATTTTTGCAACATTATAAAGTAGCAAATTTTCGAGAAAAAAATAGAATTTTTGCAACATTATAAAGTAGCAAATTTACAAAAAAAAAATTTTTTTTTGCAACATTATAAAAACTCACAAATTTTCTAGAAAAAAACTTGAATTTTTGCAACATTAGAACATGGCGGGGGGCAGCTAAAACCTGGCGGTCCACCAGGCACATAAAGCACTAGCGGAAACCGTGAAGTAAATAAAATTCACATCTTGGTTAATTTTTCCAAAATACTGTTAGACCCGCCCCCGGATAATTGGTAGAAAATGGATGGATGTTAGAAATGGAACATGAAAAAGTGAAGTCCTGCAAATGCTTCCTACGCCGTTTTCCCCTGCCGGTCATCCTCAAACCTGGCACTTGCGCGTTTGTGTTCCAGGGGAAGAGCAAGGCGCGGCGCGTGAAGACCATCTACGACTGCCAGGCCGACAACGACGACGAGCTGACGTTCGTGGAGGGCGAGGTCATCGTGGTGACGGGCGAGGAGGACCAGGAGTGGTGGGTGAGTCTGCGCCCAGGCGGCCTTGCGCATTCCAAGTTTCACGCTTTTAATCCCGGGGGTTAGGCTTTCCGATTGAGGGTTCGGGTACAAAGCGGGCCATAGGCTGACGTGCGTGTTTCGTCCTTGCAGATCGGTCACATCGATGGCGAGCCAGAGCGGAAGGGCGTCTTCCCCATGTCCTTCGTGCACATCCTCAGCGACTGACCGCAAGCCAACCTCGCCAAACCTTTGCACTACCACAAAAACACACACAAGCAAAAGTCAAAAGGGCGGGAAAGGCTCGTCCGTGCTGTACAAAGAATGTGCGTAACCCCCCCATGCGATAGTACCTTCAAGCCCCCCCCCCCCACCGATATTATAAAGCGGCAACCTCCCAGCACTTAGCTATCTGTTCACGCTATGTGTATATACGTTTGTAAATAGATCGATCGGTGTGTCCGCTGTACATACATGTTTTACTGTACAAACAAACAAACAAAAAACATGCTATGGCACATTTGATCGGAATTTGCGTCCCCCCCCCCAAACCCCCAAATCCCCCCCCCCCCCCTTCCTCCCGGCTTGCTGTGTGTTTACGCATCTTGTTTTATGGTAGACAGCGTTTTGCTGCCGCACCACCAAAAACAAAAAGTTCAGTATCACGTTATGTGATCAAATCCAAATGAGGAAGTTCATGTTTGAATGTTTGAAATTTCACGGTTTCATTAGTAGATGTTAAAGTTCAAGTTATGAAGTGAGAAGTTCAGTTTCGCAAAATTGATCCCAAACTTTGAACCAAAATGTTACAGCTTTCTTCTGTACAGAAGAGGATTAGGACCAGTGAAGAAAAAAAAAAAAGGTTGGCAGGATTCTGACTTTATTCTCAAAATTCCGACTTTAAAGTGAGAATTCTGACTTTAAAGTCAGGATTTTTAGAATAATCTCAAAATTCTGACTTAAAAGTGAGAATTCTGACTTTAAAGTCAGGATTTTTAGAATAATCTCAAAATTCTGATTTAAAAGTGAGAATTCTGACTTTAAAGTCAGGATTTTTAGAATAATCTCAAAATTCTGACTTAAAAGTGAGAATTCTGACTTTAAAGTCAGGATTTTTAGAATAATCTCAAAATTCTGATTTAAAAGTGAGAATTCTGACTTTAAAATCAGGATTTTTAGAATAATCTCAAAATTCTGATTTAAAAATGAGAATTCTGATTTTAAAATCAGGATTTTTAGAATAATCTCAAAATACTGATTTAAAAGTGAGAATTCGGACTTTAAAGTCAGAATTTTTAGAATAATCTTAAAATTCTCACTTTATTTAAAGGGAGAATTCTGAGATTAAAGAAGGAATTCTCACTTAAAATTCAGAATTCTGAGATTAAAGTCAGAATTCTCACTTAAAATTCAGAATTCTGAGATTAAAGTCACAATTCTGATTTTAAAGTCAGAATTATGAGATTAAAGTCAGAATTCTCACTTCAAAGTCAGTTTAAAGTGATTTCATTTAAATTTATCCCGTTACAATGTGAGTGGTCGTTTTTGTTTTTAGTCAACAAACGGAACTGAAAGTTCACTTTCACCAAATTGGCCCCGTTACAATGTGAGTGGTCTTTTATTTGATTTTTTGGTCTGGTGTGGCAACAGTCCGCTCGCGTCCCAACGTGCTGCCGCCCGTGTTGACTTGACCTCCCTCAGCCTCGTGCACGACTGGAACACTCGCCCGCCTCGCGGTCTGAAGAGACTTGAGAGAGAGGACGCAACTCCCAAGCCACTATTATCATTATTAGTATTATTGTTATTAAGAAGCAGTATTTAACGAAACAAAAAAAAAAAAAAAACGTCATGTCAGCAATAAAGTGTTGTCATTTTCCCCAACTTGTGTTGACGGCGTCGTAAAGCGAAAAGACGACCAGCTTTTTTTGGATGGGAAGCTGGTCAGGCGCTCGTCCGTGAGGAGGAGAAGCTGAGAGATGGTTGTGATGTTGTCGCCTGCTCCTCACTCACGTGCAGTTTGTCCCGTTGTTCAGGAAACAAAAAAAAAAAACAAAAAAAAATCCATCGTATCATTAAAGTGCTGTACTTCAAATCTCTCAATTTTTACTCCATTTCTGCACTTGGTTTTACTTTGACATTTTTTTTTTTCCCACACAGCTCAGCACCCCAAAATATACCAAAAATAAACTGGCCCACATTTCAAACACACAAGCTGCACAGTGGAAACAAATGACGCTGCCTTGAGATACAACTTGAATTTGTTCTTGGACCACGCTTGTGACACAAAACATTTCAATCAACTTTTGCACATTGAAAAGATTTCAAATAGCATTCTATCATTTTTGGGGGGGTCAATCTTTATTGAAATGTTGCTATACACAATTGGCATATAACAAAATGCATAAACGTCAATGATGTGAAAAACTCGATATTGTACCGGTACGTTGTAAAAAAATAGACCGTAATGACAATCGAAGAGGGGTTCTTAACCTTTATTGAAAAAAATTCAGTTTTTTTTTTTTCAAATTCAGGAAATAGGGTTTACTGGTGATGAAAAGGGAAAGTACGGTTGCCTTTTCGTGGAATTTGGCAGTCTTCAATTCAGAAAGTGTGTTCTTGTATTCCCCATCTTCCTGCAGCTTAAGGGTGTTTTCCTTTAGCATTGCTAGCTATCTAGTTGTGCTGGACTACAATTGCTCAACTTGGCATCGCAAATCACGCAGTTACTCAACTCTGTTTTCTAGAGCATTTTAAAACCATCTCAAGATGGATCCCAGGGGCAGCAGATACAAATGAAAACAGCAGTGGCCCCAGAATTCAACCCTGCGGAACGCCATGTTTACATTTGGTCAAAATTTATTGTACGTTTAACTTTCAATTTTGCAAATCTGGTCACCCTTGTAAAGACACTTGTGCATTTCAAGGCGGTCCAATGCTGATGTCATTTTAACATTCCTTAAAAGTTTTGGAGAAATTCTGCTCAATGAGAATGACGCCAGTTTTGTTGCTAGGACCCATTGAAAGACACTTCTCGCATAACGCTAAAGACAAACTGCTTCATATCAAGTAAGAGTTCCATAATTGATACATCTTAGAAATACCATCTATTTTACCGTCTTTTATGAGTGCGCAAAATGGCTGCCAGCTCTCTGGTGCATTGCAACCATGGCTCCCTCTAGTGGCATCAACAATACAGACAGCTTGAGTGACACAAGCAACATTTTTACTTAAAAAAATAAAGACACCAAAACTCATTTGTTTGCAAATTCAGCAATAGTCGCAAAAAAATTAAAATGTGGTAGAATAAAGTCATTCGCTGGACCAATTTACTGAAACCAAACTTCACATAATTTGCTTTTTAAACATTTCAAGTTAAACAGAACTTCCAGGACAAAACATTGGTCAATAAATCATGTTTTATTTCACACTTTGAACCAAAACTCTGCAGCTTCTTCTACAACACAGGACTCAAGTCTCTTAAAGACAACAAATGAATTTTCAAACGGAACTGAAATCTTTTAATCACGTTTCTACCAGAAGAACTAAACTGCCAACTTATTTGGCTCCTTTGGAGCCTTTCTCCTTCTCCACCGACTTGATGACGCCGACTGCCACCGTTTGCTTCAAGTCTCGGGCAGCAAAGCGGCCTGTGGGAAAAAAAATAAATAAATAATCGAGACCAGAAGAGTCACCGAAAGGTCACAAACGGACGTCCTTTGCAATGGACCGACGCGGGCTTACCGAGCGGCGGGTACGTGAAGAAGCTCTCCACGCACATGGGCTTGACGGGCACCAGTTTGACGGTGGCCGCATCGCCCGACATCAACACTTGGGGCCGCTCCTCCAGCTTGGCGCCCGTGCGCCGGTCCAGCTTCTCCTTCAGCTCTGCGAAGCGGCAGGTCACATGCGCCGTGTGGCAATCCAGCACCGGCGAGTAGCCCGCCTTGATCCGGCCCGGGTGGTTTAAGATGATCACCTGCCACACACACGAGATCAGGTCCGATAAACTTCTTTTTTTGTACAATCACGTGATCCCAACCTGTGCCTCGAAGCTGTTGACGCCAGAGGGCGGGTCATGCTGGGCGTCGCCGGCCACGTCGCCACGCCGCAGGTTCTTGACGGACACATTCTTGATGTTGAAGCCCACGTTGTGGCCCGGTAACGCCGTGTCCAAACCCTGGTGGTGCATCTCGATGGACTTGACCTCTGCCGTCACCTTGGCTGGCGAGAAGGTCAGCGTCATGCCCAGCTTCAGGACGCCCGTCTCGATCTTGCCCACCGGAACCGTCCCCACGCCTGCCGATAAGAGTGCCTCGTTGTATCACAACTTGGATTTTGGACAGATAATCCCAAGCATCCCCGTTATTTTTTTTAAAGCCTTACTTACCTCCTATCTTGTAAACATCTTGCAGGGGTAATCGTAAAGGTTTACGGTGGGTGCGAACGGGCGGTTGAATTGAGTCGAGCACCTCCAGCAGAGTTCGCCCTCTCGCGTTGCCCTCTCGGCGACGCGCTTTCCAGCCTTTGAACCACGACATCTAAGCAAAAAATTTTTTAAAAAAAATTAAAAAGGGTCTTTCCAAAAATGTTTGAAACTAGTCAGAGCCGTATATAAAGAGTTTGGCCAACTGTTTCAGCAGGGTAACAAGATGGCGTCCATATGTCATGTGACCAGCAGCAGACCAATCACAGACGCCATCTTGTTGCGTTGGCCAAACTCTATATACGGCTCTGAAGTTAGTGGAACAAGGGCGACCTCTAGTGGTATGTGACAGAATCACTGAATTAAATGTTCAAATCGTGTACAAGGTTCCATTACACTAATTTATTTTTTTTCAATTAAAATTGCTGTTAATCATAATGGATTCATTTTCAAACTTGTAGCTACATTATATTTAACTTTTAATAATTTACTCTCTCTTCCCCCCCACCAACATAACCAATTTTATCTGGCTGTGCATTTTTTGTTGACCTTCTGCGAGGCGCTGATCAAGTTGTCGCCGGTCCAGCCGGAGACCGGCACGAAGGGGACGCTGTTGGGGTCGTAGCCGATCTTCTTGAGGAAGCCTCCGACGGCACGCGCCACCTCGTTGAAGCGTCGCTGGCAGTAGGGCGGCTCGGTGGCGTCCATCTTGTTGACGCACACGATCATCTGCTTGACGCCCAGCGTGTACGCCAGCAGGGCGTGCTCGCGCGTCTGCCCGCTGCGGGACACGCCCGCCTCGAACTCGCCTTTGGCCGCCGACACCACCAGCAGCGCTACGTCTGCCTGAAACGGGTTTGGATTTGTTTTAAGGCTCTTGCAGTTCGCCAGCTGCAACCAAGTGCAGTTCAGTTGCAATTCCACTTGAGTAATCGGAACCGCTTAGTTTTTAAAATAAAATAACATTCAACTCAAACGTCTCATTTATGTTCAAATTTAGTTATTTTTATTAAATTGATAATCAAGGACAGGATTCAGTTTATTTTATTCCTTTTTTTTCTCCATTTCAGTTTAGTACTTTGATTTGTCTAAAAACTATACTTTAAAGATTAAATTGAATGTTTTTATTGTATTCAAAACAAACACTTTCACACTGAAAAACTTTTTAAAATGTGCAACAATTAAAATAAACATTCAATGCAACTTTCTTCGATTAGAGTTTTTTCTAGATTTTAACACTAACAAAACGTTTTTAAAAGTTGATGTCAAGTACATTGGTTGTACGTTATTAACAATTAAAATGTGCCAAACTGATGTCATTTCCCCCCCACTTTAATGTCAGTTGACTACATTTGAATAAGCCAATCAGAGTACACTGATGTCATATTCTATACCCGTCACAGCCATTAGGGGGCAGACTTACAAGCTGGAACCATTTTTTACTTAGTTCTCAACCAGCTTTTATCATCATTTTTTTTCCTCATCTCCGCCCAAGAAAGCTCCCTTGAAAACACGATTGTTTTTTTTTTTTTATGGCGAGGGGTCAAACTAAGGTCACGCGTCCTACCTGCGAGGTACCCGTGATCATGTTCTTGATAAAGTCTCGGTGTCCGGGCGCGTCGATGACGGTCATGCAGAAGTTGCAGGTGTTGAACTTGAGCAGCGAGATGTCGATTGTGATTCCGCGCTCGCGCTCGGCCTGCAGCTTGTCCAGCACCCACGCGAACTTGAACGAGCCCTTGCCCGCCTCGTCGGGGTCGGCCACACACACACACACAAAAAATAGCACAGTCAGCGCCGATTGAGTCCCCTTGGAATTGGGGTCCGCGTCCTGCATGGGGCCTACCTGTGCTGCGGCCTTCTCAAACTTTTCCAGCTTCCTCTGGTCCACGCTGCCGCATTTGTAGAGCAGGTGACCCGTGGTGGTGGACTTGCCGCTGTCCACGTGGCCGATGACCACCAGGTTGACGTGAGGCTTCTCCATGCTTACAAAATCCAAGATGATGATGATGAAGATGCTGCTGTCGATTCGGTTCTCCTTCCACCTCGCTTTGAGGGATTTGGAAGCAGCCGCTCCTGAGAGAGGCTTTTATGGGCTGCTCGTTCAACTTAATGAAGTCAGGTGCGAAGCCTCGTTGCAACTAATTGGTTCCAATCAATCAAGCTTCAATGTTACAGTCGCAATTTTAGTAAAGGCATTATGAGCATTCCACGTCGGAAATACTTTGGACTGCATCTCACATTAATTATTGTTTAATTGTTCTTTAAACTCTTTTGACTAGCATTTACTCGTATGTTTTTCTTATGTTAGTTTCATGCAATCGAATTCCCTGCAGCAAAGGTAAGCCAAGCAATGGAGTGTGATCACAGTCAGCGGATTTTATTGGCCAATATTATTATACCTTTTCAAAATAAACATCAGCCACGGGTTTGACAATTAAACACTGGTAAGTCCTTACTTCCATGAAACAATAAATGCTGTTCAGTGTCGGACTCGTGCAGAATGAGGTCCTTATGCTGTTTGTCCACTAGATGGCGCTGACTCCATTCAATCTAATATGCATCTCTACTGATGATGTCTTTACTCCTCGGATCTTTCGAAAGTGGGTATGGTGGTTCATGGGTTGTGCGGGTTCGAAACCCAAGTCGTTGAATTGTTATTGCCACGTTCCGCTGAGATGACGTTCTTGCAGAACTGCACGAACATCGCCAACATTTACAACAATGGCAGATTTGCGTGTTACGTTTGTGTTGCACAAGCTCCTGAGCGTGATTTGGCTTTTGCAGCAAAATCTTCTGCCTCTCAGCATCAGCAACGAGTAGAAATAAATGGAGATTGTTCTTTACGGAAGCGTGGAACTACCAGTGTGGAGAAAACATCTTTGACTGTGACATATTCACAAATACGTTGGAACATATTCGCGAGTATGTTCAAACGTACTTATAGGGTATATGCTACAAACGTAGCATATTTTCCCTCAATGGCACGGAGTGTTACTTTAGTATGCATTGAAATGAAATTTTGTCAAAAGTAAAAAAGATAGATTCATCGATTAATATTTTTTTTGTGTACATGTTATTGTCCTTGGAAATTCCTCTGTTTTAAAGAAATACTAAAGAACAAAGTATTGTAACAAATGTTCTGCCTGTAATGCATTTTTTTTAAGCATGAAGAGAGTCAAAATTAGTTGTTGTTTTTTTCATTGCATAATTTATATTACTAGTCATTAATATATATTATACATTTTATTTCTAGATGTAATTCAATTTTAGGAGAAAACTACTAAGTGAATGCAAATCATTCTGCAGATCTGTACGACTCAATCTAATTAGTCTAATGGGATTAATTAAACTGCTTTTCTGTAAATCAAACACAACGCTCATTGGGAAATGGACCAATTTCACCAAAAACCAGCAGGCAATGTCAAGGTCACGACAGCGCCCTCAATGGTTAACTCCATTCTAGACTCTTCTCTTGCTTAAGGACACTTCGGCGTATAGAATGAAGCTTCTAGTTGTCGTTTAAAGCCCAGACAAGAGCTTTCGATCGATGATTAAAACTGTATGGAGTAGAATTAATCAAGTAGCTTCGCATGAGGCAAAAATACGGAAGTGATGAGGAGGTATCGGGCAGTGAGTGGTTATGGTGCCACACAGGGGGGCGGGGCTTATGCTGAGTCCCAATAGATGACTCCACACGTCCACCGTTTCGAGACGCCAAGATGACCAAAACGAGCCCCCTCCTCCGATGACGACCCACGTCACTAACCCGGAAACGGCGATTTGCTTTTCTTCTTCTGCTTTGGAGCTCGCGGAGGATCGGACGAGATCTTCTTCTTCTCCTCTTCCTCCTCCTCGTCCTTCTTCTACTTTTTTTTTGTTGCACGTCGTCTTCGTCTTCTGGTCGTAAGCGTGCAGTCCAGCCGCCCGTCGCCGGCGACGAGGTAAGACACAAACAGCTCGGAAATGTCCACTTGTGCTGTTTCTCTTTATTCCGCTTGTCTGCCTCGCCTGCCCACCAGTTGCCATTCATTCGCCCTCGCGCAATCTGATGGCCGCGGGTGAAATGATGAATCACGAGCGACGTCGTCCTCCCTGAAGGCATGAAAAGCGCTTTTTTTCCCTTCTCATTTAGTCACTTTTTTACCAACTTCCCATGCTCAGGTTTCATTTCCCCTTTTTTATTGCCTCGAAACACACGTGACAGCATTGACCCGGTTTTGTGTCCACCCTGTAAAAGAACCCCCTTGCTAATCATTTGGAGATTACACTTTGAAACTCAACCGTGTGGTTTTGGATTAGCTCTGGCTGCTCCTTTGCCACGCAAGCGTGTACCACAATATCTGACCGTATCAATCATAATTAGATAATATCACCAAGAAATACGATATGATCTGCTTGGGCTTACTTTTGCCACATTCTAAGCAAAGTTTGTGAGGGAAAAATGCTGTCCAAAACCTGCAAAAGGGTGTAACAGCAGATTATTTGTGGCTGCACAATTACTCGAATTTGAATTGTGTGGTTTTGTATATCATATAACATGAAACACTAATGCCACCTAGTGACAGATTAATTACCCCAACACAAGTCTATGACTTAATGTTTCACACTCTTTTGAATCAATGAACTGAAGAAACAACCGCATTTGTGTTTGGTAACCATGTTTGTCCACTTTTATGTTAACAAAAGTATGAAAAACTAATCGTGTGATTAATTGCGATTAAAATTTTTAATTGAATGACAGCTGTGACTGAATGTGTGTGTATGCAGTACGACATGGTCATTAAATTTGTTTTAAGTTGCCTTAAAATACATGCAGAGACCCTGATTCTGCGACTGGCTCTATGCCGCAAACCAACACAGTGCAGCTCAGCCTCTGACTAGCCGACATCTAGCTAACTGTTTAATTTCAAAATGGCATTACATCTTTTCCTGTACATACAAAAGAAAAAAAGTTGCTCCCTTACTGAACTGAAGCGTTTCAATAAAAGCAAGCTAGGTACCGAAGCGCGACTTTTAGCGTATCGTGCTACCGACACTGCCTATAATTGACTCTAATGTCCAAGTGTTGATGTGAGATAAGCGCTGCGAGCAGCGGGCGAACCCGCGCGCCATAGCAGGAATATTTGCGTGTAATCCGAACAGGCTGGCTTGGGTGTGTTTGGTTCCATTCGGAGACAACTGTCAAAACATTGCGAACGTGGGTCGCCAGTCAAAGTGCTTCAGACCAGAGCACGGAAAACCGATGAATAATTCACGTTATTAGCTGTTGCGATACTGCCGAGAAGCCACGTGAAAAGATGCAGCCACTTTAACTGGGCAACATTGACGATCGGATGACTTGCAGAAAAAGACTGCAACGGCTTCACCTGAGCTGAGCAATTTGTTTATTGCAGTTATTGTGCAGCAGTGGACGTATTTCACGCACTCGCTAAAGTTTGCTTGCATTCCCTTCCCAAGTGCGGCGGAAGAGCGCTTTATCGATCCCGTCTCGTGGGCAGGCCTGATGTTCTCCGTGCATTTGTTGCCTCCCCAGCAATCCCGCGTCTGCGTTTTTAGCATCCAGCAGACGGACGTGTCTGCTCTTGCCCATGAATGAGCGTCGCAGCTTGGGGTGATGACGTGGACGAGCGCCCGCTCACCCCATCCCCCAATAGAAAGGCATATGAGAAATTTAAATTTATTTGTTTACTTATTTTAGGGCTGGCACTAAGCATTATTAAACGCCAACAAAATTAGCCTGTGCTAAATGGTTAGCAATCGCGAATAGCATTAGGGTGCCAGCGATTGCCATTTAAGGTAAACAAACACTAGGTAGCTTTTAGTACACACATACATGATTATGTCTACATTACACATGCAGTCAACAATATTGAACAATCCTCGTGTAAACCACTCGAGCTGCCTGTTCGCTACAATTAGCTCAATAACTTCCTGTCCACTGCATGCGTCTGCAAAAAAGGTCCGCGTAGAAACCTGGACGGTGGCGCAAACATTTTTCCGGCGGAGCTTGGAGGCAGACTTTTTATTATTTTATTTTTTTTTAATTGACCTAATTTAAAGTCGACTTATCCGACTTGGTTAACTCTCCCACCTAATCGATTTAAATTCATGATTATTTACTTTATTTTTTATTTATTCATAATTATTCAGTTAATATTTTTAATTTATTTTTTAATTTATTCACAATCATTTATTATTTAATTCATTCAAATGTCAGGTTTATGACATTGCCAGTTGATTCATGAAATTTCAACTGTATCCCAAAACCTCCAGTACAACATTGCTCATAAAATGTTAAATTAGGGAAAATTGACACAAAATGATGCATAAAAGATTTCAGTTCCATTTGAGTTTTTATTTATATTTCACGTGCAAAACATTTCAATGAAATCCTTACTTAAGTCGTTTTTTTTTTGTTCCTATATTAATTTGCAGTGTGAGTGTGCATAATGTTAGAGCGGCAGTCAAATGTTTTGAAACGCATCGAATGGACAAGTGTCTCTAAAACTTTGATTTACTGTATTTACCTACTTGAATAAAAAAGTTTGAAAACCACCAAACTGCCTCTGACTTGTAGTGGAACCTGGATTGAAACCACAAGTAGCCCCAAAACCTCCAATGAAATCCTGCGTCTTGGTCGTTTTGTGTCACTCTTCAAGCAAAACGAGGCCAAACGGTCGCCCAGGGAGCCTTGCAGCAATCGGAAGTGAATCAGAGGAAGTTGTTGCGTAATAGGAAGTGTTTTGCGTGCGTTTTGTTCCTGCGCGTGCGGCAAACGCTTGCTTGACCTTCCTCCTCTTGTCATGTCGTCGCCAGGAGGACATCTTGCCGGACCACCGAGACCAGCGGCCGCCCGCCGGGCCGGTCCTCCCCGCTCCTGCGACATCGCTAGCAGGTGATCGTGCGCTCGTTGATTTTTTTTCTTTTCCCCTTTTCATCTCCCTCCATCTCCTTGGTGACGGTTACCATGACACATTTAATTAGGCATGTTTTGGCCACTGGCGGTGGTTTTCACCGCCAGTAAATATTTAGCAAAATCTCCATCTAAAACGTGACCTTTCAGCTGAACACAGCATTTTGAACTACATAGACCATGATGCTTTGCGCCGCTGAGCCAATAGCACATTTTACAATATTGTGCTCCCCACCCCCCTCCATATGAGCTTCTTTTTATACAGTATGAGCTTTAAAAAAATCTCCTACATCCTTGATCCTATAATAATTATCATATTTTGAGGTTATCGTGATATTTATTGGTGTGACATTTGGATTTCTTTACACCCCCCATCTATTATTTTGTCCAGATGATAAACAAATCAGTTGCTTCCAAAAGATGTTTGGCTCCTGACTCAGCACAATAGAAAAGCGCCGCCGCCGCCGCCGCCTAATAAGTAATCCGAGGACATGTCTGAGTACGGCGCTCGTTATGTCAGATAAAAGCTTCTGCTCATCAATTATGAATTTCCCTACGCACGTGAATGTACGGCCGCTCATTTGTTGTTGTCAGGCCGCCTGCACGTGACGGCGGAATCGGCGCTACTTTTGAATTATTGATGAGTTCCTTCACAGGGAGGCTGAAAGTGACCACCAGATGGCGCACTCATGCCAGATTTTGAAAGCAGGAGTACAGTACAAGTACAGTGGTGGCGAAATAAGACAGATGGCAATCATGGACTCGCTTGATATTCAACATTTTTACACATTAAAATGTCAATAAATATCCCATTAGTAGCTCTAAGAGCAAGCATATTTTTTTGCATATTTACTTATTTAGTGCCTTACCTGTCATAGATGACGCTTTAATGAGGATAATTCACAATTTTTTCATAAAACAAGCATGTTTGTTTTTAATGTATGCAGTACGTGAAATCAACTATTTTTATTGTATACGTTGATTATGAAGCAAAGTAGAGGATGTTTCATATTCCCTTATTTTGACTTGACATAACTGCAATTTCCTCTCATTTTTCATAAATTTGTAAAAATGTTTCCGCTAAGAAAAGGTTTCTTTGTTATTGAAATCGTAATTTAGGACAATCAAATTCCATGTTTGTTTGTGTTGATTTTTTTTTTTGTCAAGTCAGCATATCGCTGTACTTTCACAAAATGCATGAACAGCACTCGTTGGCATTCATCAGAGGCCATATTGACATTTTAAGATTGGCATATTGATTTAGCATCGATCCCATACATGAGCCAATATCGACCATTTGTTCCGACTTGAGAGTGGCTCGCCTTCACCGCCGCTTCCATCCTGCAGATGGCGCTGCACCCTCAACCATTTCCTGCTGCTTCACATCGCAAACCCTCTCCTGTGCCCCACCCGAAATTCAGTCGGCGGGGGAAAATAACCCAATTTCAACCAAGTTTTTGTTGTACTGTATTCATATATGCAAATGAGCTCCGTGTAAGCATGTGCGTGAGGAGATGAGTAACGTAGTGATGGATGGTGCGTGCGCGCGCGCGTGTGTGTGCGTGTATAAGCATCCCTGAGGGAGACGCTGCTTGCTCAGATGATCGCAGCCAGACAGTGAGTCAATATGCCCTCTTTAATGATTCCCCAACATCCTGAAGGAGGAGTTGGAGGACTGTCAAGGGCAAGAAAAGGAGGCGAGTGGTCGCCATGCGTTTGTCGTCTTACTAACAAAAGCTTTTGATCAGCTCACTTGTCAAGTGGAGTCGAGACAGAGCTGCCTTTTTTTCTATCTGCGTGCCCCTGTTGCCATGGTTTCCAACTTTCGGCAGGTGCCTACCCCCCCCCCCCCCCAAAAAAAAGGGGGGGGTAAGCGTGCGGTTGCCATGACGAGCACAGCTGCTGATTTTGTCTTTGGTGATTCGTCTTTTGTTTTGGCAGCGTTTGCGCAGGCGTGGCCACGAGGTAATCGGGTTCAACCCCCCCCACCCACCACCCCCAAAAGCCATTTTAGTCAGCTGAGTGGGATTGACAGGAGGTGGGGGGTGGGAAGGTCTGCTCCCCCATTTTGTGTGTGTGCGTGCGCTCGGGCCGCTGTCAGCGAGGTCGGGGCTCCGGCTGAGCGGGCTAATGCGATGTGGCGTGTCACCCGGAGAATCTGGGTCAAGTTGAAAGCTGCCCGTGCCGCAGTCTTGACGGCAAATTGAAAATAATAATAATAGTAGTAAGATGCATTTATTCCTTGTGTGTGCATCGCTTCCCCGTCCTGCCGGTCCACGCCGGCGGCCACGTGAAGCTCGGGGCGCTGTTGCAGCGGCGGCGGGTTAGCCCGTTGTTTTTCTAGCGGCGGCACGTGGATCATCACGCTGCAGCCGAGTAGTGGAATGTCAGCACTCGGCCCCGCCCCACCCAACCCCTTCCCCCCCCCCCCCCCATCATCCGCGCCTGCTCTGCCTGCGCTTTGTCGCAGTGCTCCGTTTCAGCGCCGCCCAGCCTCCGGCCGCGTTTACGGCAAGCTACGCAGAGTGCAAGGCGATGCCACGCTGAGGTCAGGATGCTGCAATGGGCGTGGCCACAGCTATTTTCTTGTCAGTCCACCAAAATATCATCTTGCTGCATAGACACTGCCAGGCTAGCTGCTTCCATCCTGTCCTGTCTTGCACTGCCCTGACCCATACCGTCCAATTTTCCAATTATTTTGTCCTGCCCTGTCTCATTTTCTATTAACGGCGTCCCACCCCTTTTTTTTTTTTTTTGTTTACTGCCGTGTCCCACTTGGTCCTATCCTGTCCTTCCCTGTTCTAGTCTTGTCTTGCCCTGCCCTTTTTATTGTATCTGCTACTTGCCACATCCTGTCCTGTGCAGTCCTGTCCCATCCAGTCCCTTCCCTGTCCTATCCTTTTTGTTTCTCCTCTCGTTTTGTCCTGTCCCTTCCCGTCCTATTTGCTGTTGGCTATGTCCTGTCCTGTCCTGCCCCCTTCCTCTGTTTGCTAGCTCGCCATCCTGTGCATGTCCCGTCTAATCCCACCCTCTCATTCCCAGTCACTTCCTGTCCTGTTAGCTACTCGTCCCGTCCTATTTATTATTTGTTCCATCCTGCCCCGTTTTGTCTTGACATTCATTTACATTCTGCGAATGAGGATTTGAGATACAAGCGTTTTGAGTGTGGTCAAGGAACAACGTAAACTTGTATCTCAAGGCGCCACCAAAAGCTATTTTTATTTCCTTTTCCTTAGTTGAGACTTGAGACACTATAGTTGTTTTTGATCTGGGAAATGATTAAATGTTTCCACACAATCCCTGCAATGTGCTCACATACCTCGGTTGGCAAACACTTTGCTCAGCTTCTTTAAAAAAAAAAAAAAAAACATTCCCAATGAAATGCGAGCAAAATACTGCTCCGCTCTGACTAATCCTGTCTTTTTTGGCGCATGACCTCATGTGTTTACATATTGATGACGCTTCCAAGTCCCTCCTACTACTACTGTACGCCGCCGCCCTCTCATTGGCCGCCGCAATGTTTTCAATGGCACCCAAATTTTAGCGCGGCTCCATGGATACAGCGAGCTGTCGGCTGGATCGGCCTCAGCCAATGGGAGGGCTGCGCGGGCTCCCGCTTGTCACATTCTGCCCCCCGGCCTTGAAAGCAGTCAAGCCCCCCCCCGCCCTCCTCTCTTCCCTCCCTCAGCGAGCACGCGATTGCTCAGTGGGGGTTCAAAACAACAACACGGCGGTGCCCAGGTTGTGCGCGTTACCACGGCGACAACTCGGGTGCCGTTGAGCACCTCCGCTTTCCCCCTTAGAGCCTGCTTAGTGATCTTGTGACATCATCGTCATCCTCATAAGACTCTCAAATGGCAATTTGACCTGAAAGAGGTCAAAAATGCACAAATGAAACCAGATTCTTGACTTGAAAAGTGGGCCACGCAAATCCCTGCCCGTGATATGACCTCCTTTCTGCGGAGTGGCAGCGGGCCCACAATAGGTGGCGCTAGAGGACCGTAGAAGTCCTGCCCCCCCCCACATTCCCCGTGGCGGTGATTGGCAGGGGCCATCGCGGGCGAGGTCACCGACGGGCCTCGCAAGGCTGCGTCAGGTGCCAGCCAGCGTTGGCGACAGCCAGCGTTGGCGCGGGCGGGCATTCAGGTCGCATTAGTGCCCGGCTCACAAGACGAGGCTGCGCCAGGGGTAGGTGGGGCTTTGCAGGTGGTCTCGGAAGGAGGGGAGAAAAAAAAAAAAAGAAAGAAGAAGAGCATTGCTCACATGTGAAATTGTAAGGAGGGCACCAGACTATTTGATTTGCTGGAATGTAAAGGGGTCACTTGTTGCCAGGCGGAGTTTGAAAGGCTCAATTGCAACGACCCAATTTAATTTGTGTGCCACTCGTCTGCATTCGGCGGGCTGGGGTCCGTTCCTGCCCACTTTGGGGTGATAGATGGGGGGACACTCTGGACTGGCACACCTTTTCACACAACAAAAAAAAAAAAAAAGAATCTGTGATGCACCGAACCCACAAAATGTGAACCACAATATGGTGAGGGATGACTGCAGGAAACGGATG